>NC_056725.1:1493550642-1493740642 GCF_019279795.1 Protopterus annectens | reverse complement strand
CTAAACCTCAACGTCAACTTCAGAGGCAGTCCTCAGAAACTCTGCATGCACATAAACAAGGCAACTCTTACCACAACACATAAAGCCACATCTCATTGTGTCTCAGCTACAAAGCTCATAAGATAAAACACCACACAACCCAATATTCTGGTCATAGGTGGATGTCCCTCTGAGCAGGCTGGATAAGGAGAAGTTTACAGTTAGTTGCCTGTTAGGGGCCAGGATCCACCAGATCATGCAAGCATTCAACTCGATTTTCTCCAAGTACCAGTATGACTGTGTCATTGTCCATGTGGGAGTGAATGACCTGAGACATACCTCCTTGGACTATATGAAGAGAGACATGATTGAGTTCTCAGAATATGTCTCACAAGCAGGTATGAGCCTAACATTCAGCAGCATTTGACTGTGTCCAAGGATGATACCACAATACTAACAGAAAATAATCGACTTTAACAATTGGTATAGCTACTGGTGTCATTTTAATGGGGTCTAATAATACTAGTCAGCCTAGGAGGACATGGTTGATAGGCCACACTGCTTTGCCAGGGATGATCTTCACCGGTCACTTCCAGGGTTTGAGATATTGGCCAAAATATTATCCTCCCTTACAATGCCTATTTTAGGCATTGTCAAATGGACAAACCATCCAACACAGCAAAGGTTACTCAGGACAAGCTAAAAATATTACCGCTCAATGCTAGGAGTCTCAACAAGAAACTGCACTCTCTACAAACACTCCCCACCCTGGAGAATATTAATGTCTGTCTAGTTACTGAAACATGGTAAAAAAAAAACACAGAAAGCACTCTGGATATGCATGACTATAGCACCTTTTATATATTCAGAGCACTCACTGAACATGAAAGAGCAAAAGTTGGAGGTGCTTCTATCTAAATAAAGGATAAGCACACCTCAAGGCTGGCCAAACAATATGAGATGTTTTAGCTACTTCACATCCAAATAACCATGGGAAAGATCCATTGTAGTATTCTTGCTAGCTACAGGTCCCCCACCATCAACCAGAAAATGTATACATCATACCTAAAGTTACTAGAATCACTCACCATCTGGCCCAATACCATTCTCATGGGTGATTTTAACTACCATTCTGTTAACTGGGACTCAAATGCTCTGCAGCAGTTAGTTTGCACCCCCACTAGGGGTACAGATATCTTAGATCTAGTGCTCACAAATATGGGTGAGTGCTGGAACCTGCCAAGTGTGATGTCTTCACTAGTAAGATCAGATCACAAAGTGGTACTCCTTGAAATAAAGGTAAAAGTAGACCCTCCTCCTCCTAACTTCAAAACTTTTAAGAACTTTTCTAAGGCAAACTACCTCCTATTAAGTGACAACATAGCTAGTTTTAAAGCTGCCCTAAACTCACAAAACACAGAAGCCTATGCAGAGGAGTACACAAAAACCCTGTATGACCATATAAATAACTGCACAGAAACAGCAGTACCAGACTGAAATAAGCCTAGGTCAAACTCCAAAAACAAGCCACTCTGGTGGACCCTTGCTATTAATATGTTGTACAACTAAAGAAATAAGATTCTGTCGAGAAGTAAGAGCAAGCATGCACAACAGAACAAAAAGTCCTTCATTAGTCTAAACAAGTGAATCAAGGAACTAGTCAAAATTCTGAAAGCATAGAAACAGCAGTAACAGGCTGAAATAAGCCCAGTCCATACCTTTCAGCTCTACAGATTTTCACAGAATGTCCAGATTTTTGCCTCATATATTTGGTCCGTTTTTCAAAAATAAATGTTTTCTGGCAAATCATTTGCAAGTTATTAAAGACTGTTCAGAAAATGATAATAGACATTTGAGTTTCAGACTTCACCCCTTCAAAAATTTCAAGCTAATGCAAAACCTGTTATTCTATCTACTTTCTAAGTTTGTAAAAGCAATATTTAAAATTGCCCCTATTTTTGTGCCTTTATCCTGCCATTATTTATGGCTTTGTCCAAATTTCTAAGAGGTTGAGAGGTATGGTCCAGGCCAAACTGCAAAAACCAACCACTCTGGTGGATCCCTGCTATTAAACAACAACAACAGAAATAAGATCCTGTCAAGAAGTAAATGTGGGCATGCGCAACAGAACAAAAAGTCCCCCATTAGTCTAAATAAGTTAATCAGGGAACTAGTCAAAATTTTGGATGCAAATTTTGAGGCAAAAGTAGGCTGCAAAGCTAAGGATAAGCATAAGACATTTTTCAGTTATGTCCTCAGTTTTAAGGGCAACACCCATCAAATTGCAGAACTAGTTAGGAATGGCATCACTTATACTCATTCAGAATCTGCTGGCTGATAAATTCAGTTCAGATTTCACCTCCCCATCACCTGGAGTTCTCCCCCAAGAAATACCCTCCAGCACTCCCCCGCCCACTATTACTAAAGAATAGGTTGCCACTGTGCTCTCTAAAGCTAAACAGTGCTTCACTGTGGCCTGATAATATACCAGGTTGCCACTTAAACAGCTTGAACCAGGACCTATTAGGCCCATAGGGATCTCTGTTTAACCACACCCTCCTGAGTAGTCTTGTCCTGATAGAGTGGAGGTCAGCAACAGTCATCCCTCTGCACAAAGGGAGACCTTCAACTGACCAGGGTAATTACAGACCGATAAGTCTGATTACTGACTAGTCTTATATGTAAGGCCATGGTAAGAATAAACATAGAACTGAATAATAATGACATGAGAAAAGTCCAAACCTCTAAACACTGGACCAAACCCAATTCAGCTTTGCCAATGGCAAGTCATGCCTACTAAATCAGGTGGACTTTTTGAAAATGTCACTAGGACCATGGATGTGGGTAAAATAGTGCATACTGCCTGCCTTGACCTGGCCTAGACACAATCCCACACTTGAGTATTAAAAATAAACTAACAAAACTGAGCATAAATCTGTACATGACTATGTGGTTAAAGTGGGATGAACTCATATCCAGCAAGAGGCTAGTTACTAGTGGTGTGCCACAGGGCTCAGTGCTGGGACCACTGTGGTTCAGAACATACTTCTCTGAAGTCAAGTCTAATGTGGAAGGCCTCTGGATGACATAGTTTGCCGATGACTGCAATCATTGAATCCCCCTCCTTAAAGGGGATCTAAATCAGACAAATGACTCATGTCAGAACCACAGCCTAAAGCTAAATGTGAAAAATTGAATTATCATATGCTTTAGGAAGTCAAAGGCCACTTCAAAGTGCAACATTAATAGCACACCCCTAAGAGTAGACTTAGAGATGAGAGATCTAGGTACACAGACAGACAGTGGCGTGAAATTTGACTGACATATGTCAACAGTGATGAAGAAGTTGCTCTGTGTGCCACAGCTTTTAAGTAAAGGTATGGTATCCATATCCAAGAAATTACAGTCCTACTGTATTCAACCATTATTGTATCAATAACTGAATACAGTGCACCATTTGGCATGTACCTTTCTAGGCACTTATAACAACAGGAGTGACCCCAAAGGCTCCTCACAGAAAACATACAGGGTGATAGTAACATTTCCTATGAAGATAGACTAACCCCCCTTTCCCTTTACTCTGGCGTCTGCTGCCTATTAAGGGGTGGCATATGCCTAACCTACAAGACACACACAAATCAAGCCCTGATGGAGCTGCTACACATCTGCAAGCCAAACAGCATGAGGGTTAGCCAATCTAGGTATCTAAACCTAGTCAGGACTCAAACAAAACATGCTGGAGAGACAGATATGTGTCACAGAAATCATCCCTTGTTTAGAACAGGCTTCCTATTTACATTAAACAGAGCCCATACCTAGCCATCCTGAAACACAGTTTGGATCAATGGATGGAGAATCACAAATTCACACCTGGGGTAGTGACTATGTCCCTGATGGACAGGAGCAATCGGCATATGCACAGTCCTATGCCATCTTCCATCCCCTAGGAGTAAAATCAGGTTATACTGGCTAGACTTGTAAGGACTCTTAAGCCATTAGCCTAGTAATCTCCTATGAACATGTGAAGATATAAACCTTAGGTCTGATGAAGGACCAAAATCTGTAGGAGATTCTCACCTAGGATTTAACCTTCTAACATGTAGCCATCAAACTTTTTTATATGCTTCAGGAACTATATTCCCCACACCTATGGATTAAAAGTGAAATCTGCTTAACTTACTTTCTATAGAAAGCATTCCCAGTCCTTGTCACTAGCAAAATACAGCAGTGATAGCTCATGCTATTGGACTGCAGGACTGCAGCCCCCAAGAAAATAAAAATAATAAAAATAAAAAAAAAAAACGAAATAAAAAAAGAAAAGAAATAAGAAATAAAAAACATATGTGAGCTCCAGACTTCCACGCATGGGTGAGTAGCATTCCCAGAACATCACACATCCACACAGGAATCTGGACTGCTGGTGTACCATTCCAGATAGGAAGACAGCCATTCTCTGTACAGAGATCTCAGATGTCACCATCCCCCTGGGATTTTGAAACATGCATTTGGAATCAAGCTGCTGCACAAAGGGTAGGTGGAATGGAGCTGCAGGAAGAGAATTGAGCTCAACAGCCATTCTCTGTACAGAGATCCCAGAAGTCACCATCTCACGGGTTCTTTTGAAACATGCATTTGGTAGGATGTAAGTGAAATGGAATGAAGCTGCTGCACAAAGGGAAGGTGGAATGGAACTGCAGGAAGGGAATTGAGCTTGTGTGTGTGTGTGTGTGTGTGTGTGTGTGTGTGTGTGTGTGTGTGTGTGTGAGTGTGTGTGTGTAAAATGCCCCCAGTGACCTGGTGATGGCTAGACTCAAACCCTGTACTTTGGGAGTAGGTAGCAGGAGCTTGAATTCCCTACCCACTACCACTTGTGAAATTTTTGCTTCATATTGCTGTTATGTTCCTCATAAAATCTGTGGTTTTCTGGAAAATAATGACAGGCTAGGTGTTTTGTGCTAAGAAGTTGAGAGCTATAGTGAGAACTGAATTCACTAAATGATAGTCATTTAACTTTCAGTCTACATGTCTTTCAAGAAACAGCTGATTTGGCATAGTGGTACATTGTTCTTACTGTAGTGCATAGGGTCCTCAGTTCAAGACTTGGCAGTGAAACACATGGCGGTAACACAGCACTTTATTTTTGCTTCATATTGCTGTTCTGTTCCTTATAAAATCTGTGGCTTTCTGGGAAAATGACAGGCATTTGAATTTCCGACTTCATATTCTTCAGAAAGTACATGGTAACACAAAACCTTTCATTCTAGCAATTTTCTGTTTAAAAGATCATTGTTGGCTTTGCCCAGGTATTTTGTGCTAAAAGGATGAGAGCTACGGTGATGTGGAATTATTTAGATGACTTTTACTTTTGCAGAGACTGTGCATATTTACTGATACTGGTGGGTTGTAGAAGTTTGAGTAGACTTTTATGATGGAAATGTTCTGAATTGGGCAGTTTTGTCATTATTGGTGCATGCATTTTGTTTCATTGTTTACTAGAAAAATGTTCAAAACAATAAATTTAAAATGCCTTCTAACAACTGTACTGTATTATACAAGAAATATAATTTAATACAGTCAGGAAGGTGTATCAAAGAACACATGTATGTTTCCTGTGCAAGGTGCCTTATGACTCGAAAACAGTCCAAAGTTAATCTTTATCTGCCACTGGCCAGATGTATTTTCTTTGAATGAGGTTTTCAGTGCTGTTTTAATGAATGTGAATTTCAAGGGCAGAGAAGTTTTAATGCTAAGTCTATTTTCATTGTGAGACTGCATTGCTTTGTTTAGCAGATGTCTATTAGTGTCTGTGCTATACAATGTAAAATAAAACTTTTAAATGAAATCCAAATTATTGTAGAAGTAAAGCAGTATGCACATTACAGTGTTTATGGTAAATGGGGTGAAATAGCCAAGTAATAGGACATTGGAATAGCTGCAGGGTGAAGGCCCCATTCGACCATGATTTTGTGAGGGAGGAAGGGTGGCAAACTCAGACAGCCCCAGATGAACTATACCTCTCAACTGTCCAGATTTTTGCAAAATGAATAGATTTTTGCTTCTTATTTTTTGTTTGTTCCAAATCATTTAGATATGAAGTCACTAAATAATGACAGGCATTGAGTTTCAGTCTTCATACCCTTCAGAAAAATGCATGCAAGACCTGTTATTCTCTCAACTGTCTAAGTTTATACAAGAACAATTTTTAGTACTGTTTGTATATTCCCCCAATATATTTGGCCTTGTCCAAATTTCCTGCATTAAGAGATACACGGAAATAAATTGCTTTCTAGAATTAGGTATATCCAAGCCTCTCAACTATCCTCAATTTTGGCTCAAAATGTTGCTCTCCCCCAATAATCCCTCTGCAAAATGGCAAATTTGGAAGGACACATGGAGGGTTTACAATTAATAAATAATTGTAATGATCAGAGTTATAGATTACTTTTAATTTCAGAAATGCATGTAGATTCTCTTATTTTGTCAGCTGCTCAAGTTAACAGTACTCATTAAAAAAGTGTCCCTTCTTTGACAGGTTGCCAGTTGTATTGTGTGGCTATTTTATATTTTTGCATCACATTTTTGGTCCGTTTTTCATAAAATTGTGGCTTTCTGGCAAATTAGTGGCAAATTGTTAAAGACTGAAGTTAGAAAATAATGGCAGACATTTGAGTTTTAGATTTCATACCCTTCAGAAAATTCATACTAATGCAAGACCTAGTTATCTTTCTGAGTTTATAAGAGATAATAATCTCTCTGCAAAATGGCAAATTTGAAAGGAAACATGGAGGGTTTATAATTAATAAATAATTGTAATGATCAGAGTTATAGATTACTTTTAATTTCAGAAATGCATGTAGATTCTCTTATTTTGTCAGCTGCTCAAGTTAACAGTACTCATTAAAAAAGTGTCCCTTCTTTGACAGGTTGACAGTTGTATTGTGTGGCTATTTTATATTTTTGCATCACATTTTTGGTCCGTTTTTCATAAAATTGTGGTTTTCTGGCAAATTAATGGCAAATCGTTAAAGATTGAAGTTAGAAAATAATGGCAGACATTTGAGTTTTAGATTTCATACCCTTCAGAAAATTCATACTAATGCAAGACCTAGTTATCTTTCTGAGTTTATAAGAGCGATATTTAACAATTGTCCTAATTTTTTGGCCTTTGTCCCACTTCTGTATATGGCTTTGTCCAGATTTTATGCTCTGAGGTTGAGTGGTATGACAAATGCGTCAGGGCCATCACCGTCAGCCAGAGACATTTTAAATTGTGACATACTTGCTGCACCCCATTACCCCACATAGTGACTCTGGATGTCTCCAAGCAAGGCAAGAAGCAGTTATGCAGTGTATGTGTGCAGAGTATTCCCACATCCAAGGTAGACACAAGTACTACAGTGGCATTTCATCTGTCCTTGATTTTGCAGAATGTTCTGGTTTTCTGTCATATTTTATACTGTTGATTTATGCTTCTTCTTATTCAGGAAATGCATGCTGTTGCAGTGCCTGTTGCTTTGTATTTAAGTAGCAATGCTTTAATGACCATCAGGTAAGCTTGTCTGAGACTGTAAGATGCAAGTAAGCTTTAATAAGCATACTGTTAAAGAATTACCAACATTGAAAGCCTTTTTGTTGTTGCCATGCAGATAATATTTACATAACTAGGTAGCGTATAAGTTTGGGTATTGAAATGCATATGACAGTATTTGTAATAAAGGACAGGATTACAGTATTTTCAAAAGCTCATTACATTTGTTGGAGACTTTCAGTCATCTTTGCAGGCTTTACCCGTAAATTAAACAGAATGCCAATCTATTATGTGTGGTCCATATCCTGTGCAGTCATCCTGTAAGCAATTTATCTTGAGCTTATTTCTTGTTTGCTGTTCAGTTTTTACTTTGATCATGTTTACCCCATGAAACAAGTAGATAGTTGTTGTCAAACAGCAGGTCTTTTTTGGCTAAGAAATTTTTACAAGTGGAGATATCACAGTGATTGCTACTTTCAGCATGTTATTTGGTACTTTTATAAAGCTGAATATAAACTATAATTAGAACTGCAGTGCAAGGAGAAGTAGTTTGAGTTGAGTGCTGCTTGTTTTTTTATACTTGATTTTGACTGGCATTCCAGTAATGTATTTAAAACGTTATTTATTTTTCATGCCTCACAACCTTTTTGTTTCCTTCTAGAGATTAAGTAAGCTGTCATGTAGCCAATGCACTGAAATATGTTTTTCTTCTATACTTCTTTTGTCTTGATTGGACTCTCATAATGACAGTTTGGCACACAGGGCAACGTATTTAATTTAAAGTCCCAGTTTTAGTTTTTAGCATAGCCCTCTCCATTCTAGTTGGTCAAACCCCTTCCAATTGTCCCCACCCATTCAGCTGTCTCCTGCAGCCCCTCTTTGATTTGAAGCCACCAGCCACCACTGAAATACAGTTAAAAAATTGCAAAGGAAATGCATCATAAAAATAAGCATTGGGATGAACTCTCAGACTGAGGGGGTGAAAGCAACAAACTGAATATTTAAAAATTAGTGAAAATAGTCACGTTGAATAGCCAATAGCTAAGTAGGTGTGACAGGAAGAGAAAGAGAGCTGGTTAGTAGCAAACATGGATATAGAGGAAAAAACATCACTACTTGAAAACAGGAACTGTTAGTCCCTGCAATAACAGTTGCAGGAATGTAATATTCAGTGCAGTAAGTAACTGGCAAATTCTAGAGCCAGTAGGATATTGACATAATAGTAGAACAGAATAAGTTGAATAAGGAGAAATGAGGTGTGCATTTCCTGTACCAAAACTTATGCATAAGGAGGCAAGCTGCATGCATGTAATGTGGTACTCTGATTACTATAGAAGTAACTTCATTATATGTTTTGGGAAATCAGACATTGCATTAATCAAAGTCCCACAGGTTCAAAGGTAGATGCAGCCTTGGCTAGGGTTCATGAATAAGTCAATGTCACAAAAGGACAAGCTGAAGAAAGAAATGATGATAATATTCCCAGGAGTGATGTCCTTACCTAAAGACAAAGTTGGCTTTGGTGCACATCTGACGCCAGCAGAAGTTTTGCCTCAGTATAATAACAGACATAACAGGAACTCATCAGTCTTTTTTATGGCATATGCATATGGAATCAAATGCACTGCATTGATTCTAACATGTGCATGAAGGCAAGGGTCATAAACAGTCTTCAGCTATCAAAAATCTAAGATGGCTGCATGTTTTAAGAAAGACAATTTGTAACAAAAAGACTACATATATTTGAATTTTGGTTCAAAATGTGCACATATTATTTTTAGTGTAAACAGCTGGATGCAGTTAAACAGCTGTAGAGGTTCAAATAGGGGCACATGATGTATGCCTTTCTGTCAAAATTCTTAATCTGAATTAGCAGCACCAGTTTTGCTGAAGCTTATAGACAGCTTTGTTGGTAGAGGGAGATAAAGCCCTAAGTGCAACCCAGGTGGCAAGTTGGATTAGATTGTTTGACTGCTGACGTTGGCAGGAGGAAAGGAATGATGCAGCATCACTCACCTATCTTCATGTGAAGTGTATGGGGTACGCCGTGTCTGGGGATGATATAGAAGTCCTAGCTTACAGCACAGGGCAGTCTTGTGAGGTTCTGTCATTTGTGGAAGTGAGTGACACATACATGTCAATGACCATTGCATTCCCAATTGTGATGTAACAAGGCATACACTTAGCATTTAGGCCTAAAGAAAGTTGCTGATGCCTGGTTAAATGGCAGCATCTCCCACCACACATATCTTTTTTTCACCTCTGGTAAAGGAATAACAAAAGGATCAAATGTTTAAGAGATGACCTGAAGACTCTGAGAAGGCAGAGAAGAAAAAGCTTAGAAGTCAAACAATGTTATTCAAGACAGTTTATTGCTGAAAGAGTAAATAATTTTGGTAAATTTCTGTGATTCACAAAGTAAACAGTAAAGTACAAAGTAGCTCATGTTTAGGTAGGTCAGCCATGCTGTAAAGTGTGCATCTTTGGAATTACTGCACCTGGTACTCATTCAAATATCTTCCACTATATAAAATATGTTGTCTCATTAAGCCATCTTCATCAAAGCAGAGTGAGGCTGCACAACATAACTTATAGCAGAATAAATTCAATGCTGCTCTGGGAAGCCACAACTCCATCTTTACCCCCTTACTCTTGCTACTAATGCAATGCTACTCAGAGGTCATATAACCTTGGAATAACTTAACTGTTTGGCTTAGCAAGAAAGATTAAGCACTTTGTTGACTGATGTTACACACAACTGCAGATGGAATATTCAAGCAGGAGGAGCTCAGGGAGTGCAGCACTCTGTATAGAGGGCTCCAGCATTGATTGCATTCCTACATGAGTGAAGACTGTATTCTATTACAATCTATTTTTTTCATACTTTGGAGCTCTTTCTGCTGAAGTCATATGTATGTGTTTATGTGTACAAATAAGCAGCAACTATTTCAACTTATGTGCCATAGCTGTGTGTATGTATATATTACCTCATATAGATTTTCTTAACATTCCAAACATGTTACTCTTGCAAACTTTCCACTTGAGATTACAATTGCTACAGTATGTGCCTTATTCTGCTGACTGTGACCAAAGCATAGATATGCATTATAAAGCTACAGTCCTACGAGTTATTTGGAGTCATCTATTTCAGGATACCAATGTGGTTATTATTTATTTGCCAATAATATGCCAAGGACCAAAGACATACCATAGTTGAATTATAGAGCCTTCAAATTTCTTGAAGTTGTGGGTACCATTTGAAAATATGAGTGCATGCCTTTGACTGGCTAGGTTTAAAAAGTCTCTATGGCCATTAGCCTAGTAACCTGTTAAAATCTGTGAATGGATAAAGTCCTGACTATGGTCCATGTAATGAAATGCAAATAGTTTGTGCACTTGATGGTGCAAACAAGGATGATGGGATTGCCCATCCTTGGAATAGAAGAGAGGGAGGTATGTAAATTTGGGTCACACTTGAGTGGTTTGATTCCCCTGCTGTAGGCCAATAAAAAACTACATTTGTTGCATGTGGGTAGGGCAGTCTTGCTGGAGTCATCCCCCTTGCAAAAATGAGCAGTGGTCCATCTCTGATGCCTACTGTACCTCCACCCACAGGATGTTATTTTGTATGCATAAGGGGTGGAATATAGAGAAACCACACTCTAGGAAGAAGTATGGCAGTATCACAGATGTCTCACTCTCCTCAACAGCCATGAAAATGTGCTGGAGTTAGTCCCGGTGTGGCTAAGGTCAGTTCAACAGACTTGGTAGGTGAGAAAAAGCCCTGGGAACAGCTGATAGTCAGCTGCAGGGAGCCAAAAAGGAGAAGCATTTTTTTTTTCAAATAGATTTGAGCCTCAAAAGTTTTGTCAGGCTCTAGCTACCAGTTTTAATTTCTGGGTAAAAATGATAACTATTAAACAAGTGATACTACATTTATATATTTATTAACATGACCATTATTTTACAAAGGGTGGTTATAACTGTCCCACTTAAATTATGACACTTGTCACAATAAAAAAATAATAAAACATTTTTCTTTCTGAAATTGATTTCACAGATCAGATGAGACACCTCCTTTTCATCTAGTGTTATTATTTTTTATTTATTTTTCTTGCTTGGGGCCTGAAAGTATGGAATGGCACATATTCACTTCAAAAGGTTTACAAATGTAAAACTGTATTGTAAATTTCAAACAAACAGTCAGACTTGAGAAAGCTGCTGGCTAGTGACAAAGCATTGTAACTTTCACCCAACAGTTTCAACTGTGACACTTCTCCTACATAATGAGTAATAATAAGTAAATATTGCTGGTTGGTGACTTCTTTGAATTGCACATTTTTTTCGAGAATGTATTCTGCAGGAAATGGCATTAGTCATAAGATAAACCATCATATAAAGTATATCAAATAATATGCTAAAATATCAGAATATAATTTCTATGACAATGTAATAAAGGATTTTATTGAGATAGATATGGCAGGATCCTACCAATGCCCACTAGAAGGCATTGAATTGTTAAACTGGAGTGCTTTACAGGTAAGATGTCAAAACAATAGTTAAAAAAGACAAGCAGGCCAGCCTACAGAAATGTCTTGCAGCATGTATCTTAGTTAGATGTTTGGGCTTAAGAAGAATATCTTCTTCAAGGATGAGTTATCTTGGAAATTATTTGTAAGCATGGGTGTAGGGAGAGATGAGAACGCAGAGTAATGTGGTTGACAATGTGAATGGAAACTTTAGTGAAAATCTGAAGCATTCTTTCACACCTCACTCACTTCTGTATCCATGCTTTGGCTTCAAATAAGCAAAACACTCATAGTGTAATCATTATTACTTTTGTGATACCTTCATAGGGAAGGTACCCATCAAATTCTCTTCATGAAGGAGTTTATGCTATAAGATTCAGTTTACAATGTTTAAATAATATACATGTGGTATGTTAGGAAGGGAGAGAGCTCAGTCAATGAAATGGAAATGTATATATTATTTTGTTCATTAATGTTATGGAAAAAATAGTGAAGAATTTTATTTTTCACGTGAAATATATAGCTCTGGTAGATTTGCTATTTACTGATTTTGAAGTTCTAAAACTGAATATTAGAAACATTAGACTCTTCCAAATGTTTACACTAATTGTAGTGGTACTAGGAAGTGCATACAGCAGCTTATACTGAATGTTCTTATTTATTAACTATTATATAAATTTAAATAATTATTAGTCAGTAAACTGACCTTGATTTTCACCTAATAGGTTGGCTTATTTTATTTGTATAGGGGCTTTCTTTCAGAGTAGATAGCAGCCTTTGTCCTAAACATATTTACTAAATTTGCTTATATTTGTAGAACTTGCTTGTGAACACTCTGTGTTAACAGGGTGACTGGTATCTGCAGGAAGAAGTTAATAACTAATGTTTCTTGAATGAGCATATGAATTCTAAATTACTCACAAATTTCAGATGGGTTAGTACCTCAATGAAACATGGAACATAGCATGCAAGTAAATTAAGCTATTTCACAGCAGATGTATCTTTTGAAGTTATCACCACTAAGTTTATTGCTTGTCATTTCCAGTACTATATTGTCAGGATTTCAATTGTAATATTCCTTTTTATCACCCTTTTGATAGAATAGATTGATTTTGTATAAAATTAGACTGGAAATGGAAAAATAAAAGAATATAATTATGAATGAATGACCTTCACAGTAACCTTAGCTGCATACACCGTGTGTCAATCCACATTTAGTAGCATCGATAAATTACATTTTTGATACTTGATTTTTAATCATCATATTTCATTAAATATAGAGCATTTCAATGAATAAATACCAAATAATTTTACCACACAAATATCATTTGGAATTGCCATTATTAATATTGCTGAAAATTACAGAAAATGTTCTTGATACATAGAAATACTTAAAGAGACTAAATAGGGATCAGCAGAAAAATCAGAACACACTACTTGTACTTAATGGTACAGAAAATCAAAAACACTCAGTAGGGAATGGATTCAGTGATATACCTACTGTTATAGGATTTCTTCATTTGGCAATGAAGTGACAATGGTTTAGTCTTCTAAATTTTAAAGCTTATTATACATTATTAAACTTACTTTCCTTGAATCCTTTAAACATTTCTGTGAATAAATTCAGGAAAAAAAGACTTTGCTTAATATAGACAAATTCCAACATTTAATAAAAGTTTTTTTCTGAACAATTCAGTCTAATACTTTGAGATATGGCAATTGCAATTACAATAATATCATCAATATACTACTTTGTTATATGTCAAGCACAAGTAAAACTTCTTATCTGAACTGTTAAACTGTGAAAGAACTAACTTGAAAAGAGATGAAAATTTAGCAATGGACATTTGTGTTAGATTTAGAAATGCGGTAACACTTTTTTAAATTTTCCACTAAAGCTTCAGTTCTTCCATTAACAGACTAGAACTGTTCTAAAAATTATAGAAACAAGTATTATTTACAATGAGATATGAAACTCGCATAAGTGTTTTTTATTAATAAAAATGTTAAAACTACAGGGAAGTGATCAATGTAACATAAATTTTTTCAACAGGTAAAACTTCCTTAGAAAATTATGAACATATATGATTTGAAGTTTAATAAAAAGAGGGGCAATCTTAAAATATATACAAAGTTTTCCTCATATAACAAAACTAACTTTGCAGCAGTTCCTAAATTATTCAATATTGATCTGGATTTCAATTTTCAAGAGAATGGCATCATTTACATTTTATTTGAAGTGACCAGAAATGCTAAACATATTTAGTTAATGTTGTGCAGAAAAAAAGCAACATTGGGATTTTGAAAATGCCTTTATTTTTTAGATCTGAAAGGCTTTTTGTTTTTAATTTATAGGAGGAATATTATTGTTTCAGAACAATTTCTAACTAGTTTAATCAGGTCAAATAGGGTACCTGAAATCAAATCATTATAAAAGGATGTATAAAAATATCCTAAGAGATGTATTCATCTTAATAAGGGATGATCTAACATAAAGACTGAATTAGCTACTCTATATATTTGATGTTTGTCATAATTTTAAATAGCATTTAATATAAATTTGAATGAATGAACATATGTATGTCAGTATTTATATTTAAAGCACAATAGGTCATCTACAGGTATATTAACAATAGTCTCTAAGGAAAATTTGAAAATGTCTTCTACACTTCTTCCACTGTGAGTCAAGTATCTTTATAAGATTATGCAGACGTATTTTGTAGTCCAAAAGGAATTGATTCTGCAAGGGTCTCTCAGTGCAGTGGCAGTTTTAACACCTCTTCAGTAGTGTGAGGGGAGGGGACTACCTCAATACCTCTTGAACTACAAAAGAAAACCTTGAACAAAGGCCTACAATTTAGCTATTTTTTCTGACTGTTGATGGATAACTTCCTAAGTATAATGTAAAACAAGCTCTGAGTCAAACAGAAATGAGGGTGATTAGAAACAGAATAGAAACAGTCCTTTTACAGAAGGTAAAGAAGATAACAGTGACTCACACAAATCCCATTAAATGACAGTGGCATGGGAATTCACAGTTACTTCCTTGTGTCTGGCATGAGTCATACCAAGCATTATGGGAAAGAGTAAGGGTTGAAGGAAAACAGGATCACATTGATACATCAAGCTCCATTGGTAACCATGTTGTGGAAAAAAGGCAAAATTACAAATAAAGCATTTAGAGTGATTTTGAGGTGTTAACATAGGTCAGGAAACAAAAAGAGTGAAAAAAATGATTTTTTTTTTTAGTTCTAGGGTAGAGTTTTCCTTTAACTGAACTGTTGTTCAAATACTTAAACTGGGTTGAAACTTCAAGGGAATTGCAGTACATTCTGAATATTTTGCACCTATCTTTATTTTGAATTCAGACATTAGATGATTGTGGTGATTTAAATTAATGCCATAAAGCTCTCTTAGAGTTGATTTTGTTATTAAAAACAGTCTGAATTTTAATATCAGTATGAGATACGTAAGATTATGGATTCTGACTGGATACTTTTTCATGCCTATATTAGTTTAAGAAATGCTATCTTAGTAATGAGAAGGCACTTAAGTTTAATGATAAAAGCTGCCCATCTGATACAGAATTGGATTATACTTTTCACATATTCATAACAATGATAGTGCATTAAGATAATATTTTGCTAAAATAAAAAATAAGTAAACGTGTGGATTTAATCACTTAATTTAAAACTTGAAGACTGAGTTTAAGATGTTTTAATATATATTCTGGAAATTATATAGGTTCCACTTTGATATTCATTTTAAAGCTGTATAATTATTTAGACAAAAGTAAATACTCAATTCTTGATACTGATTTCTTTGTTGCTGACAAAAACATAAAATGTTTTTAGAGGGATCAGGCATATAGTGCAGGTCAAAAATAGAATGTTTTTATTGAACCCTGAAGAATGGATAATTCTGTCTCACTAGAAACTAATACAATCCCTCTTTATCAAATACAGAGCATACTGTTAAGTTCCAATTATCACCAAAAATACATTTATTTATTTTATTTTTATTTTATTTTATTTTATTTTGCATTTGTTGACCGGGAAAGTCCGACTGGATATATATATCCATTTTCAGTGGAGGCCCAGGGAGAAAAGCTCCAAATACAGTCATGAAATTTTGAAAACATAGTTAAAAAGGATTTTTGACTATTAAGACTCAACTTAAACTTTAAACATAATTAATATGCATATGCATTAGTACAGTCATAGAGAATAACATAACACAGAGAGTTATTACATAGCTAAACAAAAATTCTTTAGGAATAGTTAAAAAAGGGAAATAATCAAAACAAGAGGAATCTAAAAAAGGGAAATAAAGCAAGAGGAATCCAGTACCAATAGACTTAAAAATGAGAGGCAAAGGGGAGACAGTGTCAGCCAGTATTTGAGCATGGACATAACCATTGTGATTTTAGGAAGGTTTTAAGTTGTTGTTTGAATAGAGGAGTGGATGTCAGGGTGTGTTAGTTCTCTTGGAAGTTTGTTCCACAGGATACCAATTGAGTTAGTAAATAGGCAGTCCCCATATTTGTTATTGGATTTTAGGGTAGAGACAAGTACTCTGTTAGCAGATCATAAGGTTAAAAGCTTTTGATAGGGGCTAATAATGTTTCTGAGTATGGGAGTATTTGAGGGATGATGCAAGATCTTGTGAATGATTATGAGTTGCTGAAAAAGAAACTGACTGTGCAGTTCTAACCATCCAAGACGTTTGAGATTTTTGCAGTAGTGGGTACGAAATGGAGCATCAGTGGCATTTCTGGCTATGTTGTTATAAGATGTTGCCAACTTATTTATATTGCTTTTGGAGAGGTTTGTATAGACTGGTGAGGCATAGAGGAGGGTAGAGATTAGGTGAGTTTGGGCAATAGTTGTCCTGGCTGAAGGAGTAAGAAAGAATTAATTTTGTACAGGGAGCCCAGGTTTCTATTAATCAATTTGATAGATTGATATGAGTGTCAAAATTCAGATTGTGATCAATTGCTACCCCTAAAAGTTTGGTGGTTGTATCAGGAGCTATTAATGTACCATTTTTAGAGATGATTGTGAAGTTTATGGTGGGGGATTTCTGAGTGGGAGTGAACAACAATAATTTAGTTTTTTTAGGGTTAAGGAGGAGACAGCACTGATGGAACCAATTTTCTACTAAGGTAAATATTTTTTGGGGTTGTGGCTTGAGGTTGGGAGGGCGAGGAGGCAGCACAGATTAAGGTTGAGTCATCAGCATATTGTATACAAGTGGTTTGAGGAAGGGAGGCTGACAGATTGTTAATGAATATAGTAAAGAGGAGCAGTCCCAAAACTGATCCTTGTGGGACTCCGAGAGTAATAGGGAGCAGAAAGGACAGTTCATTGTCCCAGAGGACTGCTTGCTGTCTGTTTTCTAAGTAAGATTGAAACCATTTGACTGTTAGTGTATCTAACGAGAGAAATTTAAGTGTATCTATCAATAGTTCGTGATTCACTATGTCAAATGCTTTGGAGAGGTCAATAAACATGGCAGAGGATAGGAGACTGTTATTTCGATTTTTATTTATACAGTCTGTAAAGGATAGGAGAGCTGTGGTGGTGCTATGATGTGGTCTAAAACCATGTTGGCAGTATACTACAAGGTGATTTTGGAGGAGATGAGTAAGAATTTGGCAATGAATACATCTCTCCACAATTTTTGCTATTGGTGAGAGTAGGGCTAATGGGTGGAAGTTTGAAAGTTCACTTGAGTTACCTCCCTTGTGGAGAGGGATAATATGTGAAACTTTCCAGATGTTAGGGATGGAACATTCTGTAATGGTTCTGTTAAGTAAAATATAAATGGGGAAGGTAAGTACTCCAGCTGCTAATTTCAAATATTCAGCTGGAAGGAGATCAGCTGATGGGGTACAAGATTTGAAGTAATTTATTTATTCCTGACCAGAATTTTTGTGGGTTTTGATATTGGGTTTGTTGGAATTGTAGGTATCAGTTTTTTTTTCAAGGAATATGGCTTTCTTTGTGATATTTCTCAGATGACAAAAGTTTAAGTGATCAGTTTGCCTTTTTGTATGTCTCCATTTAATTCAGATTTTATTTCTAAGTCGCATTTTTTGCCAAGTCTCTTTTGTGAGCTAGGGAGCTGGTTTATTCTTAATTATGATCAGTCAAAAAGGGGCATGGTTGTCTAGTATTTGTAAACATTTATTGTTAAAGTATAAGACAGCTTCCTCTAGAGGTGAGTGTTTTAAGGGGTCCAATTGCAAGCTTTAAGCTCAGCTTGAAAGTTAACTGGGTTTAGATTTTTTTGTATTTCGGGTGGTTCTGAAGTTTACTTGATTGGGTATTGAGGTTTTTAGCTTTGTTATAAAGGTAAGAGAGTGGTCACTGATATCACCGGGAAGTATGCCTGTTTTATAAAATTGGGGGTTACTGTTAACTAGTATCCAATCTAAAGTGGTTTGTTTATTGCTAGGTTTGTGAGTTCTTGTAGAGTGGGTGATGGTTAAAAGCCATGAAGGTTAATGAGGGTAGTAGGATTATTGGCAGTGCAACTTTTCCAATCACTGTTGAGATCGTCAAGGATTATGGTTTCTTGGAGGGAAATTTGAGGAGAGCCAACATAGGATGTTTTCAACGGTATTAATGTTATTACCTGGGGGGGGAATGTAGGAGCAGATAATATAAATGGATTTATTAACATTAATTAGAAGATGGCCATTAGGATTTTGGCATTGCTAGGTAAAGGATGAGTAATATCTAGGGCATAGAGTTGCAGCTCAGATTTATATAATATTGCAACCCCACCTCCTTTTCTTTCTACATCATGCTTTTTATAGGAGGATAAGTCTTGGAAATGTAAGTTAGATAGCAAAATGTATAACTGTTTTTGCAATGAACATGATATGCATATTTACATGTTACCATAACAGTTTTCTTTATTCCATATGTTGCAGAGGTGTGCCTCAGAAGTTTTTTTTTTCAAGGTCAGTTATTATATATTCTTTTATTGCTTTTGCCTGCACAGTATACTGTAAGTCTCAGGGAAATTGCCATCACAGGTCTCTACTGCACACACAGTTCTGCAGGACACTCTAAGCAATAATATATTAAATATAAAATGTAAAATATAAAAAAAGAAATACATTTTGTTTAATGGCTATAAATAAATATATTTTTTGCAGGTGTATATAGTAGATGTCATTATTCAGAATAAGAAGTAAGTATTCACCACTAGTCTCATTAAAGTTGTCAGGAAAGAAGCAATATGAATCAGCCAGTGGGCAAACTAAATGCAGATTTTATGATGTTATATAAGTATGGTCAGGACATGTGAATTATACTGGTAATAAGAATGGGAGAATGAACAAATACATTAGAATATAATGGATGTTGAGCTTTCAGTTTTAATTTTTGTTGAGCATTTCTAATAAAGAAGTTTCAAAGTAGGTCTAGAAGTAAAAGTGATGACCACAGCCTTACGAAATAAAGCTGTATCTTGTGGAATAATGCAAATACTCCGAGAAATATCACAATTCAGTATTTCTATATTATATCAGAATTTCTTAGTAATGTAACAGGACAGGAAGAAAATGTGTCTTTATTCATTGTGGCGGTTGGATGAGGAATGCTTCTTGCTGCAGGGCCTGCTAGGAGGCACCTCAAGTAAAATGGTAGATTATTTACACAGGCATGATAAATGGTACAAAACTAACTTTTTCAGTCTGAGTAAGTAGGTGTTTATCATCCATAGAGGGTACTGCTGTAACTACTTAAATGACAGTAGTTACCTTATGTTCTGACCTACCTGAAAGCTATACAAACTCAGAAGCCAGTGCTGAAATGGAGACAGCTATGTAACACATAGGTACACAACACATTCTGCTATGGACTTAACAAAGAAAGCACCAAGATGTTCATTATGTGCCTGTGACTTTGACTATAATGAATATCAAAGCCCAACTCTGGCCTATTTGTTAAATAGCTACTGAAATAGAAAAATGACTGTTCTCAATAAAACACATTAATCAACTTGAGTGGAATATTTGAAAAGAGAGAGGATCATGCATGTTAGTATACTATGAAATTCAGTGAGCAAAAATAGTAAGATGTGTGTCACACAGCGGGGTATAAGCTTTAATGAGATGCAAAACAATTCACGTTTTCTGATGTACATGCTTTTAATGAAGAAATGAAAACTCACCTGTCAATGTGTAGGTTTCTTATATATTTGCAGATTTGATAAGAATCATGTAGGCTGCACCATGGGTTGGGAAAATTAATTGTGGGAGGATTTTTTTTTTACTGGAAACTTTAGCTACATATAATGAGCTGATGAGGTGTGAATATTAAAAAAAAAACACTAAAGAGATAGAGGTTCTAAAGGACATCAAAGGCAAACAGCTATTGAAGAAGTAGCAATACATCCATTTTTGTAGCAACAATAATGATTCCAGTCTTCAAAAAATATGATATACAGATTTACAGAGAAGGTTAGTATTCCAACTCGCTCAATTAATTAAACTCTGAACGATGCATTGTTAGATCCAAACTACTGAAATAGTATAAATAGTCAGACTGCACTTTACAACAGAAATAGAGTTTAGAGATACAATCTTTATTAGCACTAAAATGATTTTAATCAGCTTTACTTAGAGCTGTATCAAAAACATTGAGAAATACTTTCTCTAGGAAATATATTAGGTAATAATGATATTGTATAAAAAGTACAAGTATGAAACCTTTAAAAATAATTAAATGAGCCAAAAATAGACTGTGCAGTGATGCAGCTGTAGCGTTGTTGCCTCACAGCAAGAGGTTCTCTGTTTCGAGTCTCGGCTGGTGTGCCTTCTGTGTGGAGTCTACATGTCCTCCTCTGCTGAAAATTGGCTTTGGTCCAAGTTGGACTGTCCTGGTAAACAAATGTTAAATAAATAATGTAAGTCAGTTCAGCATAGTTAAGGAAGCACTTCCATCATGTAATATTTCATCTTGCATGATGTGTCTGTTATACAGAAGTAAAATGTATATCACTTATGGCATGAAAACACTTTAATAGAATGCCACATAATGCCAGCTATGACTGAGCTAAATTGCATTTTCACTGTCTTGATGAAATTAAGAAGATCGGTGAAACACACAAAGACAAAACTGCTGCTTCATCTGCTTTCCAAATGTTGGGAAAGGAGTGCCCTGCCAGGTACTCACATGAGTGTATATGCAAAGTCACACACACACACACACACACACACACACACACACACACACACACACACACACACACACTCTCTCTCTGTTAGGATTACATGTACAATATACTGTGGTCATACTGTTTTAAATTTTATTGCAAGAAATATCATTAAATGATAATGCTTGATTATAGGGGAAAAAGTTACGTGCTGCCATGTTACATGCAACTGAAAATAAATGCAACAATACCTAAGTGTCATTACTAAGGCCAGTGAGGTAGTGAATACTATGACTTGGGCAGTAAATGACACTAAAGAAAAATATAATAGTTGCAATATCAGTTCAGTAATATTATTGTATTCTTAACTGAAAATAAATCTTCAGTGTTATATTATTTATAATGCTAGCTATAGGATAGTTTAATTCACTTTCCAGGCACGCTAAACTTTTTCAGTCATCAGAAACCTGGTATTGCCTGATTCACTTCTGTTTGCTATCTTAACTTTTATTAGGTTACATTAACATTGCATTTCAATAATTCAAATCAATTAAGTATAATTTACATTAAAAACAAAACCTCAAAACACTGTTCTTCAAAAGCTTGATCTTCATGGAAGTCTCTCCAGATGTTACGAATAGCATATCTGTTGCAGCATTTGGGGTGAAACTATGGTTGGGGTCTCTTATTTTATATTATTATCTTGTACCATGCCCAGAATAGAGATTTATGATTGACTCTTAAGGTTCATATTTCTAAGTGGCTATTCGTGAAGAGAGCCACTTTGCCTATATCAAATTCAGTGATCACAGGTTATTCACACCGAATTAGTAAATGCAAAAGCATTTTTTTTTTAATTCCCACTTTCATCAAATATGTAAACTTTTTGAAGTTAGTCCTTACGTATGTGCAAAGTAGTATGTGAAAATGCTAGTACTCATATAATTACAGATGTTTCTGGGTATTATGAACGAATGCTGTTATGCACAAACACGTTTGAAGTATTTCATGCAAGCTATACACAGCATAGCTATTTTTTTATCTTTTAATAAATATAAAGGGGTTTCCTTTGTTTTATACAGGGATATCCTTATGTAGGCACCCTGCTGTGTAGGCACCCTGCTGTTTTCTTTGAATGTGTGGAAAGGGAAGATAGGAAAGGTTGAAAACGGGAAATGTAAAGAGGGAAACACACAAGGAACGCATCAAGAGGGTTATGCTGGAAGAAGTTTATAGGGTAGTTTGGTTAGGAAGTAGGTTAGAAGGTATAGGAGAGAAGATTAGGGAAAGAGGGAGGTGAAGAGCAGTCGGGCTGAGGAGGACATCTGGTCAGCAGAGCCTCACATGTTTCTACTGCCTCATGTTGTTACATTAGAAGACCCCAATGTTGAAAGGGTGGTCAGCACTGACTGGGGCAGTGAGTCATGAAGCTGCTGAAGATAATCCTAGACTGACTTTAGATGTTACTCCACAACCTGCTGCTCCACGTCCTCACCCAAGTCCTGAAGCCCATGGTCTGTGAGTCCTGCCTTATCTATGCATGGGGATATTTGAGATATATTAGGCATGTTTGTATGTTCTCAAGGCCAGCTTGGCTAAGTTCTGATCAGTGTAGCTCATCCACAGTTAATTGAGACTTAGTTTCTTGGATTTGTTGACTTTCAAACTCATATAATACTGTGATTCTCAAATATTCCTATATATAGAAAAAGGGAAAATGGAGTCAGCAACAGTTAAGTTAACATAATCATATGACTGATTTATAGGTTCATAGGTAGGTACTAGGCTATCTGCCTGAAGGCATTTATAAGCCTAGCCAGAATGTGTTGGCTTTCGCCGCCCCCTTAGATTAGATCCATGTGCCTCTGTCCAGCAGAGCCCAGGGTAAACCTTCTGTTTCCCATCCACCCGTCAAGGTTTCTTTTGAAGAGTGTTAGTGAGGGGCCCTGCCTAATGTAGATTGGAATCTCGTTCCAAAGCATGGGAAGTGTCTGGGACAGGAATCTATCCCTCCAGCACATCCTATTTATTGTTGTGGTGAGGTTTAGATGCTTAGAGCATGTGGCTCGAGGGGATAAGGTTTTCTTTAGGTGGAGCATATCCATCAATTCTGAGTTGGACATGGCCTTGTATGTCAGGCAGAGATCACCTCTGAGTAGGCAGTATGCAACCGAGTACAGCTGGATTTTCTTCAGTCGAGCTGCATAGGGCATCTGTTTGAGGCCAGTGATCCTCTTGGTGAGGTACTTCTGTGGTCTTTCCAGCTGTTGCAGGTGTTTTGTAAGGTACATCCCAAATGGGGCATTGTGCTCTATGATGAGTCTGATGAATGATGAGTAGAGGGGCACAATGACCTCTTTTGATCTGGATGCAAGCCCTTTTGTGATTAGGTGGGCCACGTAGAAGGATTTTCTAACCATTTTGGCAATGTGATTATCAAAGGTGAGATTACTATTTACTTGGGTCCCCAGATCCCTTATTACATCTTCCATATTTAGGGGACTACGACCTATGTGGTAGTTTGTGGGTACTTTGTTTTTTCCAAAGGGGATGGCCATTTACTTTTTGGCATTTAGCTTGAGTCCATGATTTTGACACCAGGTATCCATCTCAGTGAGACCCTTTTGAAGGATGTCTGTGTCAGCCAGAGAGTCAATTATAGCCCCTAGTTTGCAGTCATCTGTGAACTTGGTCAGCCATATTCCTCCTGTGCTTGCCTGTACCTCTGAGAAGTATATGCTGAACAGGAGAGGTCCTAGGACTGAGCCCTGGGGAACACCACTTGTAACCGGTTTAGAGTCAGATCTAGTTCCCGCAACTCTCACCATGTGGGTTCTGTCCATGAGTCAGTTAGCAATCCATCTTGTGATGTAGGGGTTTATGTTCAGGCTGGTAAGCTTGTCTATAATACCAGAATGGGGAATGGTGTTGAAGGCCTTAGCAAGGTCTAGGTAGGGTGTGTGTACCACCTTTTCCTTGTCTATAGCCTTAGTAACTGTCTCAAAGAAAATCACCAGGTTTAAGAGGCATGATCTTCCCTTAACAAAGCCAAACTGGGTAGGGTCCATTGTTTGCAGGTTCCTAATGTCTCTGTTAATGAGTTCCATGATGATGCGCTCCATAGCCTTGCAGACCAAGCTTGTCAGGCTTATAGAGCGATAGTTCCCGGGGTCTGTTGTGGCTCCACCTTTGTGGAGCAGAATAACCATTACTGTGCGCCACTCTATGGGTACATAGCCTGTGGAAAGGCTGAGTTTGAACAGTGTGTTTAAGTGAGGGGTTAGTTTGTCTTTGAGGTTGAGTAGGATGCAGCCTGGGACACCGTCCAGTCCCACTGATGCTGTGTTTTTGGCTTTGGATAGGGCTGTTTTAACCTGAGTGTCTGTGAATTCAGGGACTCTACATTCTTCTAGTATGGTTATGGGCATTTTTGGGGGTGAGAGGGGGCGAAGTTTGCGCTGAACCTGACTGCCAGGATGTTGGCGATATCGGTCAGTTCAGTGTATTTTGTGCCATTCTGCACTAACTCCGAGCAGATCTGAGCATTGCCACTTAGATTCTTGACATAGCTAAAGAATGCTTTGTGGTTATCTTTGGAGTCCTTGGCAATTTTTCTTTCAAAGCTCGCCTTGGATGATTTTATGAGGGATCGTACTTTCTTGCTGATACTGATCAGGGATGTCTTCCCTTCTTGGGATTTTACTCCTTTCTGTACTAGTTTTCTCCTTCTGTTGTATAGCTTGTTTATGGCAAGAGTCCACCAGACTGGTTTCCTTTTCTTGGAGGAGTGAGTCTTGGTTTTGCTTGGGATGGCACGATCCATGCATTCTTGTAGGTGCCCATAGAATGCATTAGTAAAGGATTTTGCAGCTTGGACAGCGTTATCCTTTAGCATGGAGGCTTTGAAACCTTCCACCTCGGTCTTAAGTAACTTGAAGTTTGCTTTTGAAAAGTTTTTCACAGTGGTTTCCTTGTCCAGGGGTGGGGGCAGAATGTGGATATCCAAAGTGATTTGTTTATGGTCAGATCTAACCAGCAAGGGATTGACCTCTGGTGTGGAACACTGGTCGCCCATGTTGGTGATGACCAGGTCCAATATGTTGTCACCTCTGGTGAGAGTGTTGACCAGTTGAACCAGGGTGTTTGAGTTCATAAATTCTAGGAAATGTTGGGCAAGGGAGTTAGTACTTGAGTAGTTCTCCCAGTTAATATATGGGTAATTGAAATCACCCAATATTAGGGTGTTTGGTAGGACCTTTATGTTTCCCAGTATTTCCAGAAACATGGAATGGGGGTCCTGGGACATGGTGGATGATCTGTAGCAAGCTACAATTTGAATTGCAGTTTTTCCCATTGTTAGTTGCACGTGGATGATCTCTAAAGCATCGTGCTGTGCCAGTAACCTGGAGGTGTGGGTATCATTGATGAATATGGATACATCCCCACCTTTTGTATTTTGGTTTGGGTTCTGTGGCTGAAATGTATGGTATGAGTTGTAGCCTGGTAGTGCTGGGGTGCTCTCTGGAGCCTTAAACCAGGTTTCTGTTACTGCACATATATCGATTTTCTCCATACTGAGGAGTGTGTGCATTTTGAGGTTTAGACTTCTGGCATTGAGTAGATTTACCCTCAGTTTTTTGTTACTTGTGCTATTTATGGCAGCAGGTTTGTCTTTTGAGCCTTGCCTAAAAAAGGCACTATAGGGGTTTGCAAAATGTTTGGGTTGCCCAAGTTTTTACATAGGTAAAAACTGAGAATACTCTAAAAAAATTATCATGACATTTTGAAAAGAAAAATTAATAATTCTTTATTCATATATTCTGAGGTCTATAATAATTTAAAAAAAATCTGTGCAATTTTAGAAGTCTCTTATCCTAGGGAAGGTTCATAGGAAAATAAACTTGAATATAAGGAGCTCTAGTGGTAAATTAGGTTGAACCCCCCCCCCCAGGATTAAATAAACATATGCCAATCACCCTGTCCTTAAATTATGGGCAGTTATATTACAGTTATGTATGGGAGGTGATCTATTTGCTTTTTTAAAAATGATTATTTGTCAAGAGAAAGGATTTTAATTGATTCAGCATTTTAGTGTAGATTTTAGTATTTATTACATGTATATATTTTTATTATATTAAGTCCATGTATTTCACTAAGAATGATGAAATTTAATAGAGCAATATTATAATATTTTACAACATTTGAGGTAGTCTTATGCTTAGATTTTATTTCTACCATTTTTATCTTCATAGAATCATAGGATAATAGGAGGTTACTAGGCTAATGGCCATAGGGCCCTTACAAGCTTAGCCAAGTTAAACCCTTATTCCCTATAGGGCCTAGAGATATGGTCTATGTTTACAAGTCAATCAAAATCAGTATCAATTGCCCCTATGCAAGAGGAACAAAAGTGAAACCCCTAGGGTGAATTTGTGGTTTCCCATCCAAATATCCCAGTTGCACTTAAATAGGGTCAATGAGGGGCTCTGTTTAAATTGAATTGAAGTTTGTTCCAGAGGAGAGGTAACCTCTGTAAGTCATATCTGTCTTCCCAGCAAGTCTTGTTGATGTCACAGGTTAGGTTAAGGGCCGTAGAGTGAGTGAACCATGCACCATTTGACTTGCAAATGTGCAGCATTTCCATTTAGGCAGGATCAGAGGTTGCTCTGCATGCAAGGCAGAGGTTGCCACTGAGTAGTCTATATGATACAGAGTGCAGTGACAGTGATTTCAGTCTCTATGCATATGACTTGTGCTGAAGACCCTGAATTTTCTTTGTGAGAAACCTTTAAGTTCTCTGCAGTTGCTGCAAGTGCCTGATAAGGTACATACCAAAGAGAGTATTGTACTCTATTATTAGCCTGATGAGAGAAGAGTACACGGGGGTTATAACCTCTTTTGCTTTGGAAGCTATGCCCTTACTTATGAGATGGGCAACATAGAAGGCCTTCCTAACCACTGTGGAGACATGGTGATCAAAGGTAACGTTGCTGTCAACCCGTGTGTCTAAATCTCTCACCACTGATTTAGAGCTTAGGGTATTGTTATTAATGTAGTAATCTCCAGGGACATCTCCCTTGCTGAAGGGAATGGTAATGCATTTTTTTTTGCATCGGGTTTAAGTCCATGACTTTGGCACCAATCATTGGTTTGAGTAAGCCCTTCTTGTAGAATGTTGACATCATCTGTGGACTTAATAACTGCATCCAGTTTGCAGTCATCAGCAAACTTTGTCAGCCACAGGTCTTTTATTTTTGACTGTACTTATGAGAAGTAGATTCCAAACAATATGGTCCCTAGCACCGATCCCTGTGGAACACCACTTGTAACAGGTCAGCTGGTGGAAGAGGAATTCCCTAGTTTGACTGTCTTTGTTTTGTTGGTCAGCCATTTTCCAACCCACCTGACAATATATGGGTTGATCCCCAGCTGGGTGAATTTTTCAGTGATCCCTGAGTGGAGGGTTGTGTCAAAGGCCTTTTGTAAGTCTATATAGGCCATATTCACAGATTTACATTTGTCTGGAGATCTGGTGACTTTCTTGAAGAAGTCCACCAGGTTCAACAGGCGCAATCTCCCTTTAATAAAACCGAACTGGGTCAGGTCAAGCATTTTAAGGTGCCCTATATTTTTGTTGATAAGGTCCATGATAATTCTGTCTATGACCTTGCACATAAGGCTGGTTAGGCTTATGGGTCTATAGTTCCCAGGGTTGTTGAATGTACCCCCTTGTGCAAGTGAATGATGGTAGCTGTTTTCCATTCAGTAGGAACAAAACCAGTGCTTAGGCTGTGGGTAAAAAGAGTACTCAACAGTGTTGCTAACTACTGTTTAAAACTATGTAGAAGGCAGCCTGGGGTGTTAAAAGATGAGGAGCATGGCGAAGAGAGAGGTGGCAAAGGCTAAGGATAAGGGCATATGGAGAGTTGTATGAAAGGTTGGACACTAAAGAGGGAGAAAAGGACCTGTACCGATTGGCTAGACAGAGGGACTGAGCTGGGAAAGATGTGCAGCAGGTAAGGGTGATAAAGGATAGTGAGGGAAACGTACTCACAAGCGAGGAGAGTCTGTTGAGCAGATGGAAAGAGTACTTTGAGGGGTTGAAGAATGAAGAGAATGAGAGAGAGAGAAGGTTGCATGATGTGGGGATAGTGAATCAGGAAGTGAAACAGATTAGCAAGGAGGAAGTACAAACAGCTATGAAGAGGATGAAGACTGGAAAGGCTGTTGTTCCAGATGACATACCAGTGGAAGCATGGAGGTGTTTAGGAGAAATGGCAGTGGAATTCTTAATCATATTGTTTAATGAAATATTGGAAAGTCAGAGAATGCCTGAGGAGTGGAGAAAAAGTGTTTTGGTACCTATTTTTTAAGAATAAGGGTGATGTGCAGAGTTGTAGTAACTACAGAGGGATAAAACTAATCAGTCACAGCATGAAGCTATGGGAAAGAGTAGTGGAAGCTAGGTTAAGAAGGGAGGTAATGATTAGCGATCAGCAGTATGGTTTCATGCCGGGAAAGAGCACTACAGATGCGATGTTTGCTCTGAGACTGTTGATGGAGAAATATACAGAAGGTCCAAAGGAGTTGCATTGTATTTTTTTGGACTTGGAGAAATCATATGATAGGGTGCCTAGAGAGGAGTTGTGGTATTGTATAAGGAACTCAGGAGTGGCAGAGAAGTATGTAAGAGTGGCACTGGATATGTACAAGGGTAGTGTGACAGTGGTGAAGTCTGCAGTGGGAGTGACAGATCCATTTAAGGAGGAGAGTAGGGATCAGGTTGAGGAGACCCTGGAGAGGTGGAGGTATGCTCTAGAGAGGAGAGGAATGAAGGTTAGCAGGACTAAGACAGAATATGTGTGTGTAAATGAGAGGGAGGATAGAGGAATGGTGAGGATGTAGGGAGTAGAGTTGGCGAAGGTGGATGAGTTTAAGTACTTGGGATCAACAGTTCAGAGTAATGGTGAGTGTGGAAGAGAGGTGAAGAAGAGAGTACATTACAGGTGGAATGGGTGGAGAAGAGTGTCAGTAGTGATTTGTGACAGATGGGTACCAGTAAGAGTGAAAGGGAAGGTCTACAAGAGGGTAGTGAGACCAGCTATGTTGTATGGGTTGGAGATGGTGGCATTGACAAAAAGACAGGAGTTAGAGCTGGAAGTGGCAGTGTTAAATATGTTAAGATTTGCACTGGGTGTGACAAGGATGGACAGGATTAGGAATCAGTATATTAGAGGGTCAACTCAGGTTGGACGGTTTGGAGACAAAGTCAGAGAGGCAAGATTGCATTGGTTTGGACATGTGCTGAGGAGGGATGATGGGAGTATTGGGAAAAGGATGCTAAGGATGAAGCTGCCAGGTAACAGGAAAAGAGGAAGGCCTAAGATAAGGTTTATGGATGTGGTGAGAGAGGATATGCAGGTGGTTGGTGTGACAGAGCAAGATGCAGAGGACAGGAAGAAATGGAAACAGGTGATCCACTGTGGTGACCCCTAACAGGAACAGCCAAAAGAGAAGAAGAAGAAGAAGAAGGCAGCCTGGGGTGTTATCAGGTCCCATCTAGGCTGTGTTTTTGTCCTTGGAGAGAGTGGTTAAACCTGCTCTTTAGAGATATCAGATGGAGAATAGATTGTAGAAATGTTCTGGGGTATATGTGGTGGGGATAAGGGAGAAAAGTTTTCACTGAACCTGCCCACTAGTGGGTTGTCTGTTTCTACAGGTTGAGTATATGAAGTATCATTCACCACAAGTTCAGCACAAATCTGGTTTTTCCATTGAGGTTTCAGATGTAGCTAAAGAATGTCTTCTGTTGATCCTTGGCTAGAGATGCTAATTTAGATTTTTAGTTAGCTTTTAGAAGACTTTACAAGATGTCTTATTTGCTTGTTCAAGCTGAGAAGGGTGCACTTCCAGTTCTGAGACCATTCCTTCACGTACTTAGACAGCAATTTCTTCCTCTTATTGTATAACCTGTTTATGGCAGATGTTCACCAGGTAGACTTTTTCTTTCTAGAGGATCTTGCTTTGGCCCTATCAGGTACGGCTGAGCGAATACAATCATACAGATATTTATACAGAGCATTGATGTATATCCCAGTATAGGTGTCCTTGCTGTCATTGGGGACAGAAGCTTTGAAGCTATTAATGCCTTCTTGTAAGAGGCTGTAGTTAGCTTTGGAGACATTTTTTAGCCTAGTTTCTCCTGAGGGAGGGTCTGATGTGATTGTTACTTCGAACAAGACTTGTTGTTAAATGATAATTTTTAATTAAATGTTTGTATAATTTTGTATATGTTGTTTGGGAACTACATTTTGCTTTACTCTATACTAAGTATGATAAATGTGTAATATGTCTTTAACAGCACCATAATAGCAGCATAGAGGATATTTAAGGGAGTAGTGTATTTGTATATATTACTTCTGATGAAGTGATAATAATTTTGTAAAGGAAGAAAGTGCTGAACTATTTTTTTATTTTAATATAAAGTGGACAGTCAGTATATGGTTGCTATCTTCTTTTGTTGTCTAATTTGCATACATTTTCCTTGTTTCTTATTTGTGTTACTGCAGGCATGAACTATGATGAATTATAGATAATATCTGTAAATCTGTTCAGTTAAGACATTTCTTTTATATGCTGTCTGTAATATTTCAAAACAGCTTTTGATGTGATGTGGCCAATGCAAGCAAACTCTACATACTTGGAGGACACATTAACAGCTATTAGAAATACAGTGTCCCAGGATTGCCCTGTGAAAATGCTGTGCATATTATACAATGGCCTGTGTCCCATTTTAATGATTTGAGATGTGGAAACTGTTCTTGCTCAATCGTCTGTGCCTAGGAAGTATGTGAAACTATAACATAGGGATTTATTTTTTCACAATCACAGATGGTCATTGTCATTAATGTGCAATATTCTGATGAATGGTTGGAGTTATCACAGTGGAGGCATACAGCACAGGTGTGTGACACACAGATACTCTTGTCTTACTACAATTAGTGGATACAGTGAATCATACTCTTTGAATGAGTCTTTTACAATATCATTTACCTTCGACTATGCTGAGTCATTATTTCAGGCTTCTCCCATATTATACCATAATTCAGACACAACAGTGAGTTTATGGTTATTTTTTCTGTTCTTCATAAGGTGAATGCAGCAACCCATCACCATTGCTAGACCACATTATGTCATTGCGTATGATGCTGTAGGAATGTGATTTTAGGAGCTGTTCCCCCTGCTCCAAGTGTGGGGCTCTCATAGATCAGATGCATGTTCTGAGGTTAATAATAGACGCTAAAAACGTTTAATATGTTAATACAGATACTCTTCCCATACAAAAACTGGTGAAAGAGTCTTAGTGCCCAGACAAGGCTAATGACTTTGCTATCATTTTGGCATGTATTACCACAGTGACATAGAGGGTTTGGGACTATCTCAGAACCAATGTAGTTTAACTATGCCAGTATCTTACTGTGACGCATCACATGCCAGAGATACCTAGCATAATCTCATGGCTGAAATGTTCAATCACAAAATTTTAAAAATACTGGTCTCAGATTTGCAATGTAGATATCATGTTTAAGGTGCAGTGAATACAGAGTAAGTAAATTTAATTGTAGAGTGTGTGTGGGTGTCATGTCCTCACATTATAGATACAGGTTGGACACAGCCACTTTACAAAGCAATAGTTTAAGTTTTTCCTATCATTCACTTTTCAGTTGTTGAAAATATTGAACTTTGTAACTTTAATAAGGAGTCACATGCTAGTCTAAAAAGTATGGGAAAATCAAGCAGGGTAAAGACTTTATTCAGTGAAATTATTGCCTCGAGGACTGTGTGTACAAATCTTTTTTTTGCTGTGAAGCCCTGTTCATAGCTGACCATCCCATTAAACAGTAGCATTTTCATTACAAGGGAGGCTTTTAATAGATTTGATAAATGCATTGGTAGAAGTGTACCACTCACATGCTCAGACCTAGGTGACTTTGACTTACTGTCCTTCCCATCTGGTGACTTGTGCCAGCATGTCTTTGTTAATCACCTGAGTAAAGTAAACACACTTTTCTTTATTCATAAGTCACATGCTTGCATTTCTTAGTAAAACTTAGTACTTCTTTCAGTTTGGATGTACTCCTTAGAGTTTATGATCTGCTCACTTTAACCAGATAGTGAGTTGTTGTACTGAGACATAATGAGTATGCACTAATACCCATCCCTATGTTCAGATAATTTTCTGCTGTGCTAGTTTTGTGAAATGCTTTTCCCTCACTAGTGATGTCACATTTTCCCCTGTGTACGGTAAAAGATCCTGCACTATAGGCACACTGGGTATGTAGTAAGTATGAAATCTCTACTACTTCTTCTGTCTTTATTACATGCTGTACAGACATGGCCTACTCATTGTATTCCACTTTACGTAATGTTACTGCACTTCACTTTGTCTACACCTCTAACTCTTCAGCGTATGTGTGCATGTTATTGTGTGAATCTCATGTAACTCTGGATTGACTTTTTTTTTTCCTTTGCACATCAAAGTAACCACTTTTATGGTGAAATTTGTTTTCATCTGCAACAACAATTGCAGGTTTTTGCCTAAGAAATTTTTATTGCAGTTCAATGGTGACACTACAAACACTTGGTGGAATGGCATTTTAATTGCATTGTTCATATTTACTATCTGCCCTATATTGGTAGTTTGTTTATGTTTGTCACAGATGAATGTTACATCTATACTTTACAATACATCAGTGGCACATGAACTTTACCTTCATGGGCCACATTCTCATCTGTATACCTGTTTTAATGTACTGTTTAATTTTGCAGTAAAACAATTTAAGAACATTTTTCTCTAGGCATTATATATAGTTCTACTCCAATATCTGGTTCTGTTCTAATTTCAGTGCAGTCACAAAATGAATAAACCCAAATCATTTTATGATCTTTAGCTGCATTACGCATCTCCAGACACAGTTAATCATCTACAGAGTATGTATCTCATTCCACTGTTAAACAAATGCCACCATTTGTAACACTAATATAATGTACATTTTTGCTTTACATCTGTTTTTAAATTTACATGTTCACCACTATGCTGTTTTTATCAGTATTAAATATATGCATTTATTTGATTTGCCATTTTAGTGCATTTAGTGTAGTGTTTTCTACTTAACTAATAGTTATAAGCATTATATGCTGTGTTCAATAGACATCTTATTAACTGCATGTTAAATATGGTGCTCATGCCTTTAAGTACTACTAGCTAGCAGAACAAAAACATTGCACAAAATTCAGTTTCTAATATACACCTCATGGACTTTAGGCCACATGTTCTCTCTATGTGGTATTTACTAAGATTACTAACATGAAGTGGTGTCAGAGTTGCTGTAAATATGTATCAGAACCAAATAAATACATCTGCAGAACTGAAGGAAAGTCTGCTGTCAAGAATGTCTGTATTAACTATGATTCCCAGTGGAAATATGACTCAGCAGCACTTTTTCTGGAACATTTGTGTTGTAAGATGAAAAGCTGGTCACACAGTGGAAGTCATGGATTCCTCAGTACAGGTGAATTATCTAAATAGGTTAAAAACTGTAGTGTGTAGTATTTCTGCATTTTTTTATTGGAGAGGATTTATAATTGTTTTTTTGGCTTCTTTGATGAAAACACTAAAGTACCTGTGCCTAGAGATAAAATTGTAATTACCTTTCAAAGCTAGTCACTTTTTGGTGTAAAAATTGGATATATGTGGTAATTTCAACTGTAGTATATATCTATATATATATATATATATATATATGTATATGTATATATATATATATATATATATATATCTATATATATATATATATATATATATGTATATATATATATATATATATATATATATATATATATATATACATATATCTAAAGAACACAGTCAAAGCCTGTAACTTTAGTCAGCAGCATGATTCACCACACAGAGAAAGAGTAATATGTGGTATAAAAATTGCTAATCAAGCTAGAAAGATATTAAGGGAAACAGAGGTGATTTTATCAATCGTGTTCCCATGTCAAGAAAGGGAAATTAAAAGTAAGGAGATATAAAAATGAAAGGATGAGAAGGATATGTGTAAAAGAAAATTATTAAAATATTAAGGCACAATGATAAATAAAGGTAGAATGTGTTTGAGTAGTGATGACTATGAAAGAAAGAGACATAATGAAATATGCTATAAGAAATAAAGGTTAAAAGATTGAGACAAAAGACGTGGAAGCAGTTTTTACTTTTAAGTTAGAATAAATGCAGCTGTAAGCTTGACAAAACCTTTGGTGAACCTCTAAAAGAAAAGGGTATTTTGAAAGATCTATAAAAGTAAAAAGAAGTGTATTCTATGGAATTTGCATGCTATTGAATTGAAACATGAAAATCAACTGTGTTTCTTGATACTGCTGAATTAAAAACACTTGCAACTGCATAGATACACCTGAAGACAGGTTTGTAAAGGGAATTGTTAGAAAAATATACTGATAATTAATGAACAGAACAGAGATTCTAAATTGCATTCTGGTGCAGAGAACAACACCTTGTCAGAAGGCATTTTAAATCATTAGTTATTTTTTGTACTGAACAGGAAATGTATGCACATTGTTAACACATTTTGGTCACAGAATTGTATCATTCATTTACAAACTGTTGAAATGTCAGTACACACATTAGAATTTTATTCCAGAAGTGAACATGAAAGGATCAGTTTTCCAAATATCTGTGGTTGAGTGACATGTGGTAATGTAGGAAAGGAAAAAATGAATTCAAGGGATAAAACTAAAGACTGCAGGTGTTCCAAATCATTCACAGAGAACACATGAAGAGAATAATTCATAAAGTCACAAAAACATTACACATACTGTGCAAAATCATTGAAGGGATGTCTGTATAGAAATGTATAACTAGTATAGTATCACAGAAAAATAAAAAAGCTCTGCTGGGCTAGTGATTACTTGAGTCACTCAGAGGTTAAGTGCATCAAGAGCAAAATATAATTGCAATCCACTAAAATTTGTAGAATGTATGGCCATTGTTATGAAAGTAGATAAAACCTGCACGTGCTTTCATCTGCAAGATTTGAACAAAATGAGTAAGGGGATTATTATCCATTTTGCACAATTGAAGAAGTACTCTTAGAATGTTAAATGGTATTTTTTGTACTACATGCAGTCCAAGTTTTCTAACAAATAAGGGTAGATCATGTAAGATCTTAACTTAATAAATTTAATGCACACCTAGAATGGTACAGATTACTTACAATTACTACCATTTGGTATTTCCTCAGCATCAATTATGTTTCAGCAACTTGTTGCTGCACTAGTACTTAAAGGTTTAGAATTTCTTGCATGATCTAGTAATATGGGCTGAGAGACAAGAACAATACAATGAGACATTGATAAGTATGCTTAAATATTAAGACATTATAATTTCAAGTTAAAGAAGAGTAAATGTGAAATCATTTTGACAAGTCTGAAATGCATGGGTGATATTCCAATGTCAGAAGGTTTAGGTTTCTAGAAATGATGCATTATTTTGCAAAGTTTGCACTTAATATATCTGAGATAACTGTGTCTTTAATAAAGCTGGTCCAGCTGTATATAGCCGGGGAATGGAGCTTTTTCATCAAGAAAAGGTTTTGAAATAATCAGAAACTTCATCAAAGATATTCCAAAATTAAAGTACTACTCTCTGAATAAGCCAATTTTATTCAAATAGATGTCAGTTAGAATGGCATAGAAGGTGTGAGCTTACAAAAGAACAAAACTTCTATATACGAACAAGATCATTTATAGATGTAGATATCAGACTTGCTCAAATAGAAAAAGGACTAGTGGAAATAATATATGAATACTATAATTTCATAATTCAAGTGAAAACAGGTTACAAAGCTCAACAAAGTAAAGGAAAATGCTACTGTGATTGAAACTGCAAGGGATTACCAGATTTACATGCTGGAAGAAATATAAATATCCAGAATTCAGTACAATATCCACATGCTGAGGCTGAATTATTTGGTAAACAGCTGAGGCAAAATCCTATTTTACTTATGAGGATGATAGTAAAAGAAAATGCAGACATTTGTATGACAGAAATGTTTTAAAATAAATGTTACAGAAAGATAGACAACATTATGTGTCACAGCCTCTTTTTGAAAGAAAGTATAGATTATTATAACAATGATAGTCAAGACTTACAAACGGAATGAAACTCCAACAGTTGTGTCTTCAAATAAAGCAGCAATGTTTCACTAAATTTTCCAAAAGCAAAACTAGTCGTTAAAGATAAACAGTTCTTTTTAATTCTTTATATATGGTATAACATTGAAGAAATCTAATAGTTGTATAGACTAGTTTAGAATTAAACATGCTACAAAGGTAACTCATTATTAAAATTTGTTAAATATTTAAAAAAAAGTTGATTTTGATATAAATGACCCATGGCATGCACAATGTTTCTTATTCAATGTAATCTGATGAATGTGCTCAAGTCATTGCACCACAGGTACCAGTATGATCCATTTATAGTCCACATAGGTGTAAATGACCTGAGATTTATTTCCCTAGACTATATAAAGAGACACATTATGGAGCTCTTGGATGATGCATAAAAAAGGATGGCATGGGCCTAGCATTGAGCAGAGTTCTACCTTTACCAAAGAGGATGCTACAATATGAACCGAAGATGATTGACTTTAACAATTGGATTAGTTTTTGGTGTCATTATGGGGGGGGTACAATATTTATCAGCATTAGATGACATGGTTAACAAATCACTTTGGTTTGCCAAGGATGGTCTTCACCTGTCCCCTCTAGGCTTTAAATATTGGTTAAAACATTGTCATCAACCATTTTAGGCAATGCCAAATTGACAAATCTACTAACATAAAAAAATCTATCCACAAAAATCTAAAGCTTTTGCTGCTCAATGCCAGGATTCTAAACAAAAAGATCCACTCACTCAAGCTCTCCTTACACTGAAGAATGTGGACATCTGTACAATTACTGAGACATGATTTAAAGCCACAGAGAGTACTCTGGCAGTGCAAGGCTTCAGTTCCTTCCAATCATTTAGACCAGCAACTGCACATACAGAGACACAAAGTTAAGGTGTCACACTCTACATCACTACATCAATAACAAGCTTACCTGTAGGTTGGATAATCAGGATGATGCACTGGAGATCCTCCTTGTCCAGATTACTACAGACTATGCCCCATAACATATACTAGTACCCTATAAGTCTCTGTCAAATGGAACCCATAGTTGGAGGCACTCACCATTTCACCAAATACCATACTCATGTGGGACTTTAATCAACCCTCTATAAACTGGGAATACTACATAACTCCAAATTTGAAGGCTTAGAGATTCCTAGACTTTGTAATGACAAACACACTGAACAAGTTAGTACATATGCCTACTAGAGGTACAAACATATTTGACATGGTACTTACAAATATGGGCAAATGCTGCACCACCCCCACCCATGTCATGTACTCTCTAGTAAGGTCAGACTACATAGCACCCTTTTTAAAATAAGAATCAGCTATATAACTCCAGCAAACCCTTTAACAGTTAAATAGTACTCCGAAGCAAGCTACCTTTTATTAAGTGATACTCTGTCAAAATTTAAAGTCCCTCCAAGCCCAGATAACACAGCAGCCTATGCAGAATTATTCAAAGAAGCTCTGTTCAGCCCACTTCAATTATTGCAGGGGGCTGCTGTGCCTACTGGAAGTTAGTTCAAAACTAACTCAAAAAAGAAACCATTATGCTTGAATCCAAAATTAAACACGTTCTACAACAACAACAAAAAAAAGTCATAACTAAAATTAGGAAGTGTAACAATAAACAAGGTAAAAACTGTCTCATCAAACTAAACAGATAACTAAGAGGACTAATTAAGTCCAACAAAGTTAATTTTGAGGTAAAGTTAGTGTCCCAGGTTTAGGGAGTCTCCTTCAAAACACTGAATTACTATAACATTGAACAACAAAACACTGAGACCATAATGTTGAAAACACATAACCCTAAAAGCTTAGTACAGCAAAACCACATAATACTGCAAATTTAAATCATCGCATCCCATAACATCGAATGTTACAGTGCACAAATTAGTAATACCCCCTCCACCTCAAACATAACTGAACAGACAGACATACTTGTTTCAACATTTCCGCTGCACCCCCCACATCTCATGCAAATTAAATATACCAACTCCTAGATCGCACTACAGTGGAGACAAGGTAAATTTCCCATTCCCCCACTTATTGCAATCTCCTCTATTTTCCTGAAACAGATAAATACAGCCAAAATAAAAACGTACTCCCCTACTCACTCATCCCATCACTTTCTACAACACTAACATGACTTATTTCAAAATAATAAATCCATCACTCAGACACAACCATGCTTAACCGTTATTTGACAAACTTTTACTATACAACCTGAGAACTTCTCTTAAACTGCAAATCATACCATCTGTCATGTTTGTTTACTACATACTACAACTTCTTAAAGTGATACCACAAAATTAACACTATAAACCACAACGATTTAACACTCTTGATGATATAAGACTCAATTTAAATTTTCATTGTTATGTAGTTTCGATGCTCTAACTTTTTAGTGTTCTGAATTTTCGATGTTATGCTCTCAATGTTTTCTGGTTCAATGTTATAGTAATTCAGTGTTTTGAAGTAGACCCAGTTAAGGACAACCATAAAGCATTCTTTAGCTATGTCTGAAACCTCATTTACAACATACAGTTGTGTTTCACACTGTTGGTAAATGGAGTCATCTTCACAGAACTAGGAGATATAGCAAATTTTCTGGCTAACAAATTCAGTTCCAACTTTACCCACATCTCACCCCCAGCCACCCCCTGGGAAACATCATCTAAGATGCACTGCCTAAGGTGAATAAAAAAGCTTCATTGCACCCTAATAACATCACAGGATGCCTCCTTAATAGCCTGAAATATGAATTGCCAGGGCTACTGGTGCCACTATTCTATCATAGCCCCTGCATAGGTTTCATGTCACATGAATGGAACACTGCAATGCCTCTGCACAACAGTAGGCCAGTAACGTATCCCAGGAATTACAAAACCATTAGTCTGACTTGTCTCATATGCAAAACCATGGAAAGAATTAACATGGAAACAACTACCAATGACATATGAGCCCTTCAGACACTGTACCCAGCCCAGTTTTGTTTTGTACAAAGGAGGTCATGCCTACTGAACTTGGAGGACTTCTTTGAGAATGTCACCAAGGCAATGGATTAGGGCAAAATGGTGCATGCTGCCTATCATGACCTAGCGAAGGCATTTGGTACAACACCCCACTCACTTGTAAACAAATCATGGAATTAGGCATAAACCCCTATGTAACTGCCTGGATAGCTAACTCATAGACAGGATCCAGGAAGTTAGGATTGTAGAGAACACCTCCACAAAGCTGCTAGACATCAGTGGCATCTCCCTGGCTTTGTGCTGGGTATGCTGTTCATTGACATCTGTTTTTCAGAAGGCAAGGCTGGTGCCAAGGTCACTCTTAAGGGCTCCTGGCTTACCAAGTTTGCAGATGATTGCAAACTAGGAGCAGTCATAGAAACCCCCTCAAAATACTAAAATCTTACAGAAAGGTCTGACACAGACAAATGATCATTAGCAAACTATAGCTTAAAACTCTGTACTAAGAAATGAATGATAATACATTTTGGGAATTCAGACACCCAGGGAAATTAACTCATTAATAAAAAAAACTAAAAGTAGACTCAGTAGTTTAGTATTGGGCAATCATGTAGATAGTAACCTGAATTTTGACCAACGTGTGTCTAAGGCTGTCAAAAATCATTCTGTCACTCAACTTATAAGTAAGGGCATGGCCTCTGCATCTAGGGAAGTCACAGTGCCACTGTACTCAGCAATCACCGGACCCTTCATGGAGTATAATGCCATTTATGATGCATTTATTGTGTTTGTCTTATGAATGAATTCTGAATCATTCTGGCAAAATAGCAAGGAACCACAAGAACCACGGGAGCAAAGTAAGATGAAAAGCCAAAGGACCAAGGAAACTCCCAGATGTATACCAACACCTTTTATTAAACAAAATGTAGTGCTTTCATACATATGTAACTGAGACTTCTTCCGAATTCACATCAAACAGTAAAAAACAAGTTTAAATATCCCCACAAGTGACATCACGATACAGTAACCAATAAAAACACTAACATCCAAATAGCTAGTAATGCCATTCAATACACAGTTGAAGGCACGGACCGGAAAAAACAAAAAATATATATATATTTTTTTTAATAAAATGTATTTAACTAAAGATACCTATAAATACAAATCAATTATTCAAACATATAAAAGTATAAATTCATATCAGAAACATAAATATGCTAAACAAAATAAGAACAGAACCTTAGAATACTTACTAAAGAAGTGTGCTCATTTAGGACAGGAAAAACTGTAACACTGATTTTAAGATGCCAAAGTAGTTCATGGAACTCAATCCAATCTGTCCAAAGAACCACCTGGGATTCTTATATACAAGATAAATAGCACAGAATAAGAAACTTGTCATGGTATAATCAAAATCAACCTTTTGATTTTAATAACCATATTTTTAGAGAAAATGGCACAGTATAGCAATATATTGAGCAATTGGAAAAATTACTTATGAAGTGTCATAAATTGCAGCTTGAAAAATCTCTATTTTTTAGAATGTATTACATCCAGAAGAGTCTGAAAAAAGCACTACATTTTGTTTAATAAATGGTGTTGTATACGTCTGGGAGTTTCCTTGGCCCTTTGGCTTTTCAATTTACTTTGCTCCTCTGGTTCTTGTGATTTCTTCCTTTTTTGTGGATTATGTCTTCCCTTGAGGCCCAAGGGCCTGGTGTTCTGAGGCTGTTTTCCAACCCCAAGGATATTGCTAACCAAATTGGTTTATTAACACAGTTGGCACAACAACTTTTCCAGCAAGTGGCTGCTTGCAGTGTTCATCAGAACCAGGATGTTTTGCTTGGTTCTATTCCTGCTGGACAAAGCACAAGGGCTAGTGAGAATGGAATAATGAAGTTAATAGTGGCAATAATGTCTTGATGTGGTTTAGTCAACCTTTAGATCTTAACAGCCATGTTTTTAGAGATAATGGCAAAGTGCAGCAATCTATTGAGCAACTGGAAAAAAGTACTTATGAAGTGCCGTAAATTGCAGCTTGAAAATCTCTATTTTTTTAGAATGCACTAAATCCAGAAGAGACCCGAAGGGGCTTCATAGTTGGAAATTCCCAACTGCACTTGTCAATAATGTGGCATTGCACCATGAATTATTGGAACTGTTCGATCGCAAGGATGCAGACTGATATGCAGGCTAGTTGCTCAGCATAATGCATCTGAGATTATCCAAGTGCAACTAACTCAGGGCAAGACCGCAGTGCAAATTGTAGCTTGCTACAGATCCCCCACCATGCCCCAGGATTCCCACTCCTCATTTCTTGATACAGTGGAAAATATTAGGGTACAACCTAACACCCTAATAATGGGAGATTTTGGGTCTATATTAGAACACCGAACGTTCAAAATTTTGAGTGTTCTAATATCGACCCATTTTCAGCAAATGCTGAAAATATTGAAGAAACAGAAAACCACATTTTTTCCTAGGGAAAGAATGAGGTTGTCCATTTCTGTTGCTTCGGTATTTTCAGTGCTGTGGAGAAAAGTTACGGGATGGGTTCAGGTAGGTGTGCGATTGTGTGGACGTGAGGGTTAGGATGGGTTAGGTGAGTTAGGGTTAGGGTGTGGGTGAGGTAACTGTGCAATTGTGTGGAAGTGAAGGATAGGGCAGGGTAGGTGAGTTAGGGTTAGGGCGCGGGTGAAGTGACTGTGCAGTAGTGATGGACCTTGGGGTTAGGGTTTGGGTTAAGGTAAGTGGATAGTTAGTGGCATATGTATAGTTTAGTGTAGGGGTAGGTGTAAGAGTTTAGGTGTATGTGCATGGATTGCTGTTTGTTTGGTGTGCTTGTGTTGTGTGTATGTGTTTTGGAACAGCAATTTTTTTCCATAAGAAAAAATTCACTGTTCTGTATGTTTGATGTTTTAAATTTTTGATTCATAGGGTTCGATATTAGAACACTCGAAATTTTGAATGTTCGGTGTTCTAATATAGACCCGCAATTTCAGCTAACCCACCATTAACTGGTACCAACTCTTGTGCTCAACGTTTTCTGGAATTCATAAATTCCAATGCCTTGGATCAACTTATCCACACCCTCACCAGGGGCAGCAATATCCTAGACCTGGTCATTGCCAACATGGGCAACCGGTGTTCCACACCAGAGGTCAATTCTGACTACAAGCAAACACCCTAGACGTCCACATCCCACCCCCACCCCTCATTAGGGAAACCACCGTAAAAAATTTCTCCAAAGCCAACTTCACACTTCTTAAGACAGAAGTGGCAAACTTCACGACACACATGCTGACGGACAATAGAGATATGACTGGTGAATCCTATATAATTGCCCTTTATAAGCACTTACACAAGTGCATGGATCGTGCAATCCTTAACAGAACAAAGATGCTATCCTCCAAAAAAAGGAAGCGAATCTGGTGGCCCCCTGCTATAAACAAACTCTACAACAGAAGAAAGAAACTGTTGCAAAAAAGAGTAAAATCCCATGATTGAAGGTACTCCGTGGTCAGCCACAGTAAGAAGCTGATATCCCTCATCAAATCCTTCAAAGCTAGTTACGAAAAAAAAAATCGCCACTGATTCTAAAGACAACCACAAAGCATTCTATAGCTATGCCAAGAATCTCAATGGCAACACTCAGATCTGCTCTGAGTTACAGCACAATGGCACAAAATATACAGAACTAACTGATATAGCCAACATCCTGGCAAATAAGTTCAGTGCTAACTTTACCCCTCTCTCATCTCCTAAAGAGCCCATCTCTATACTGGAAGAATGCAAAGTACCTGTAATCACAGCTGCACAGGTAAAAAACACACTCTCCAAAGCCAAGAACACAGCATCCATGGGACCTTACAACATCTCAGGCTGCGTTCTACATGAACTACAGAACGAACTGGCACCCCACCTAAGTACCATGTTCAGTCATAGCCAAACCTCAGGCTTTGTGCCCACTGAATGGTGCACAGCAATGGTTATCCCACTCCACAAAGGGGGAGCCACCACGGACCCCGGGAACTACCGCTCCATTAGACTGATGAGCCTGGTCTGCAAGGCTATGGAGCATATCATCATGGAACTTATAAACAATGACATTGGTAATCTCCAAACTCTGGACCCTACCCAGTTTGGGTTTGTAAAAGGCAGATCACGTCTCCTAAACCTGATAGACTTCTTTGAAGTGGTCACCAAAGCCGTAGATGAGGATAAGGTGGTACACACAGCCTATCTAGATCTCGCCAAGGCTTTTGACACCATCCCCCACTCTGGAATTATAGACAAACTCACTAAACTAGGTATAAATCCCTATGTCAGAAGATGGGTTGCCAACAGGCTCACTGACAGAACCCACACTGTGAAAGTAGCAGACTCTAAATCCAACTTCAGACCAGTGACAAATGGAGTACCACAGGGTTCAGTCCTAGGTCCTCTCCTGTTTGGTGTCTACTTCTCTGAAGTACAGCCTAACACAGAAGGTCTTTGGCTAACAAAGTTCACAGATGACTGCAAACTAGGAGCCATAATCAAAACTCCTAATGATGTGGACATCCTACAAAAGGGCCTCACTGAGACAGATGCCTGGTGTCAAAGCCATGGCCTCAAGCTTAATGCCAAAAAGTACATTGTCATCCCTTTTGGTAAAAACTCTGTAGCCATGAACTACCACATAGGCGGTAGTCTACTTATCACCAAAAGTGTGATAAAAGACCTTGGGACACAGATGGACAGTAGTCTGTCCTTTGATAATCACATCGCCACAGTAGTCAGGAAATCCTTCTACATGGCACACCTCATCACAAAAGGTTTCTCATCCAGGAAAAAAGAGGTCATTGTTCCCCTCTACTCATCACTCATTAGACCCAATATAGAGTACAACGCCCCTTTTGGTATGTACCTCACAAGACATCTACAACAACTGGAAAGGCCACAGAAATACCTCACAAAGAGGATTACCAGCCTCAAACAGACGCCCTACGCAGACTGTCTCAAAAAAACTCCAGGTTTACTCTGCCACATATCGCCAACTCAGAGGTGATCTCTGCCTAACATACAATGCTATGTCAAACCCAGAGCTGTTGGACATGCTCCACGTAAAGAAATCCCAATCCCTCTGAGCTACACGCTCTAGGGACCTAAACCTTGTCACCACAATAAACAGAACATGCTGGAGGGATAGATTCCTGTCCCAGAGACTTCCCATACTCTGGAACAAACTACCTATCTATATCAGACAAAGCTCTTCATTAGCACTCTTCAAGAAAAATCTTGATGATTAGATGGGAAATAGGAAATTCACCCCCGGGATCACTTCTGTGACTCTGCTTGACAGGGGCACAAGAAAATAATTTTCTTCGGTGGCAAAAGCCAGGGTACCGTTTGGCTAGGCTTATATAGGCACTAGGGCCAATAGCCTAGTACCTACCTATGAACCTATGATGGAAGTGTTAGTTAAGCAGAACCAGAAGTGCATAGACACTCCAATGCATGAGGCTACTCAGCTTGATCAAATAATATCGGCAGACCTTTTATTTGAACAGCACACTGTTTCATATTAAAATATAATTTCTAAGGTGGACAAAGCAGTTTCCAAAATAAAAAAAATAGAAGGCAAAAAAGCTAGAAAGGGATAGGCTGGAGTATTTAGTGGGGTGTGCCTATCTTGTTCCTCCCACCAATGGTACTAATGCTCCAACGAGGACTCAGCTGGAGAATGATGTGTCTGAACCTGTAGAAGACTCTGCCCATTTAGAGATTGTCCCAGTGAGGAGATCAGAGCATTTGAAAAATCACCCCAGGCAAACATTTCAGACCCAAACATATACGCAGGGCCAGCAAAAGTCTTCTCAAACCTGGAAGAACAATCACTGGACAACAGCAGCAATGAATTGAAATGATTGACTTCTGGGCTTGAAGATGTTATCGTATCACATCCTAGTGTTGACAAATGTCCAATAATGATTTTAAATCATACAGGTGACTTTAAAAGGGTACCTATTACAAGTCTAAAAATGCATTCTTTCGAATGCGTCTTGGTTGAACATAAAAGACTGAAAAGGCAAAATATCAAAACGGCGTTTAAGGAAATTCTTTCCCAGGGAAAGAATTTGCTTGGCTGCTTCATTAATTTGCCATTTTCGGCACTGTAATGCGGTCTCGGAGTTGGTATATTTAAGTGGGGGGGGGTGGGGGCTGAAGTCTTCCCACTTAATGTAATGTTTAAAGTGTTTTTTTTTTCTTTTTTTTTTTTTTTGTTGGAAAAGCGATTTTTTTTCCCTTGGAAAAAAATCGCTGTTCTGACAGTTCGACATTGTAAGCTTTTGCTTACATTGGGTCGATTAATCACCATTCGCTTTTTTTAAGCATCTGGTGATGTAATATAGACCCCTTTAAAATGTACAATTTTACAGTGAATGTGTATGGATAGGGATATGCTGATCTGTCGAGCAAGTGGGAAATATTTTTCCCCAGTTTTACAACTAAAACTGAAGATGCTTTATTGGATTTGAAGTTTTTTGTTAGGAAGATGGCTTTTCAGTTTATTTTTAAGTATAAGGTTTCTAAAAGCAGTGTAACTCTGTTACATAGATCTAGCATTTTCAACCCTCCTCCCCCTCTACCCCTCGTCCTTTTTGAAAAACTATGTGAATTTGATTTAAGGCGGGTTCTTGGTGTTAAAAAGATTGAGGGGGAAAGGAATTTTTAAACAAGTTGTATAAGGACGCCAGTATTAGGGTTATGAAACCTGGTAAGGAATGGGGAGGCTCTTGTTATGTTGAAAGAAGATTATTGTAATAGAATGCATACTTATTTATTTTATGATGATGTTTATGAGGAAACATCTATACATTTCATTAATATTTCTTACAAGAAAATTGATTTTATTTTGAGAGATATGTTAGAACAGCCAGATTAGTCATGACACGTTTGTGTTTGTGGATGTTAAGTTCCCTATAGTCCCCTCCATCTTTGGGGTCCCAAAGATACACAAAAATTTAAGGGACTCCCATCCATGCACCCTATTGCAGAAGCTGGTAAATCTAAGGTGCACCCCCTTGTTAAATATATTGATTTCAAAGTTAAACTCTACCTGGGTAAGTTTAAGCATTTATGTCATGATTCTTGGTATTTTTTGCTGAAATTGAAAGAAGTGGGGTTTAATGAAACTATATTTTTTAAAAATTGATGTTATTAATTTATTTTACGTTATACCCCACAATACTGTCATGGAGTGTTTTCATGGCTTTTTAGTAGAATCTGCTGATATGGACCAGAATGACATCAATGTATTAGATAATTTTATGGAAATGCTGCTTAAGAATAATTTTCTGTTTATAGACAGCAAGGATTTTGTTCAGAAAAAGGGTGTAGCCATGGGCACGTCTTGTGCCCCTGCATTCTCTAATATAATAATGCTCCAGTGGGAGAAAAAATACATATTTAATTTATCTGCTCCTGTCCCTTGGAATGCTTACATCCATTATCTGGATGATATTTTTATTGTGTTGGACAGATCCGTTGAGGAATTGGAAAAATTTGGGTAGACGCTAAATACCCCCACAACCTTCCTAATTTTATTTATAACTACAGTAACATCAGCATTGATTACCTGGTTGTTGAAATTAGTAAAGAGATTAGACATAGTTGTTGGGTGAGTAATATTTATAGAAAGCCCGCCTATTCTAACGGGCTGCTTCATTATAGCAGCATTCATCTTGAACAACAGAAAAGGGGTATTATCAAGGAGCAATTTATTAGGCTTGCCAGAATCATCTCAAAGTGGGACCAATTTAATAGAGAGTGTTCTAAACTGGCTAGTATGTTTTGTGGCCATGGTTATCCCAGGTGTTTTGCTGACAAGGTTATGGCTAACATTATTAAAGCTAGGGAAGAGGGCAGTCTTGTGCCTTTGATTTGATTGGACTGCCCCAATATTGAAAGCCTCTTTGGTGTGAAACAGCATCTGACAATGTTTTTTCCATTCTTTTATTACTACCTTTAACTGGGACAGTTTTCTTATTAAGGATATGTTAGATAAAAAATTGGAATATTGTTTGTGTTTTGAGGGGAACAGACCAAAAATTGTGTATAGAAGAGGTAATTCTATTAAGAATTTGCTCAAACAAGCACAGAATTTGGTTATTGTATCTAATAAGCGTAATGGTACATTTAAATGTGTTTTTTGCAAGCACTGTACAATAAGTACATTGCGTAAAGACATTTAATTATTGTTAATGGTTTTGTGATAAACATTCTGTTTCATGCTACTTTCACCTCTGTGGGTGTAGTGTACATTACTCTTTGTCAGCTTTGTCAGGCTTTTTATTTGGGGAAGATACAGAGGAAATTTGCTGATTGCATTTGCAAGCATAATTTGGATATCAAGAAGCACTATGCTAATAATGCATTGTATAAGCACATTGAGCAAATCCTAATCATTATTTTTTATTCTGTGCTATTGATCTTGTGTATAAGAATCCGCGCGGGGCTACTTGGGCAGATTGCATTAAGTTCAGTGAATTACTTTGGCAGGTCAAACTCAACGCTACGTTTTTCCTGGACTAAAAGAGTACATTTCTTTATTAAGTACTCTAAGGCTCTGCTTTTATTATGTTTGGCATATTTAAGTTGCTAATATGAATTTATACTTTCATATGTTTGAGTAATTGATTTGTATTTATAGGTATCTTTACTTAAATAAGTTTTATAACAAAAATATATATTTTTTGTTTTTGTCCTGTCCGTGCCTTTAAATTTGTATTGGATGGCATTACTAGCTATTTGGATAATGATGTTTTTATTGGTTAATGTATCATTGTGATGTCACTTGTGGGGATATTTAAACTTATTTTTTACTGTTTGATGTGAATTCTGAAGAAATCTCAGTTACATATGGACAAGAGCGCTACATTTTGTTTAATAAAAGGTGTTGGTATATGTCTGGGAGTTTCCTTGGCCTTCTGGCTTTTCATTTTACTTCCATTTTAGCAAAACTTGTAGGAATCATCAAGAAGGCCAGATTTGCCCTTCTTCCTGACTCATGCACACTCACCCATTGCCTTCTTCTGAAAATGGTGAATTGGCACAGTGTATCTGAAAGATCCACCTATTTATTCAGTTCACTAATGTATAAAAATTTGAATAAAAGATCTTGCCCACCCCCCCCCAACAAAAAAAGACTTGTTCATCACTCAGAACCAAACTACTCCCTAAGAAATTCTCAGTCTGACCATATTTGTCTGCAGAAATTACGCTTTAAAGTAATAATAAGTGAAAGGAACTTTTCAAGACCTGGACCTGCCCTCTGGAACACTCTTCATTCTGATTTAAGGGGGAAGGAAACTTTTCTAGATTTCAGGATAGCTCTTTCTGAGCTATCCCACAATGACTCAACACATGCATGCTTTATAAATAAAGGCTAACAGTTATGCTATCTACTCCTGATTTCAGACACCCCCATCAATAAACTTTGTGAAACTGATCTACACAGTTTGGCATTTCTTATTATTTGTATTTATGTTTTCATTGTCATTCATTATTCATTATTTATGCAAACTTCAACTATATTTTTGTATCTGTATTTATACTGCATAATTGTAATGCTGTATTTTACTTTTCTGCTGAGTTTGCTCATCTGGGCCTGGTTTGTAGATAAAAAGGGTCTTCAGACCAATCTACCTACTCAGTTAGCAAGTATAAATAACTAATTAAATACATGCATGCATACATACATACATAAACAATTAAATAATAAACTTCTTGAATCAGTCACAAAAAGTTTTGCAAAGCCTCTACACCTTCTTGAAATAGTTTAGTTGTAGGCTTATCTGATGATAATAAAGTATATAACATCCAGTATATATTGGAATATATTCCTGTGCACAGTAATAAAATGTTATTTTCATTTCAGTGCAGTATGATTCACAATAATGTTAAACTCTTCATCTGCAGATTTCCTGTTGTACTCACCCCCTGCTTAATTTCATAGCCATGGCTTTGTCATTTGACTTCCAGGAGAGTTCCTAGAGAGGTGTCCCCCTCTACCCAATGGTGGGGACTATAATAGAAGTCATCCTTTTGTAAGACAAGGACCAATATAAATAGATCAATTCATTAAGGAAATAAAGTCCTCAGAATATATCTATAGGCATCTATAGTCAATTAACCATTTGCACTATCAGGCGCAGCTGCTTAAGTGAATGCTGAAGCTGCAGTCACACCAGACTGGCAACTCTTGTGAGCAGCCTGCTGTCAGTTGTTACCTTCTTTTGCTACAGTGCTGCTAAATTACATAATCAGATCAGAGGCTGCACCCCAGTGAAGAAACTTGAGCTTGACAAAAGTGCTATATTTTCCTTTTCATAGTGTCTTCAGATCTCAGAAAGGGTAAATAGTTATTCCAAACCTCAGTGCTTAAAATTAATTGCACTAAATATGCTTTGGAAAGGGATTTGTATTCCTAACATGCCTCTTGCATAATATGAATAAAAAAAATTGTTTACAAAATGAGTTGTACTAGTCTACGTTAGTTTGTTGTACAAAATGTCACTCCATATGACCTATTTTTTTTTTTTTGTAGTGATTAAAGATAGACCAGCTGTTACTTAAAAGCAGTTCTTTGATTACAGTCTGTATGATCAATGAAGTAATGATTTAAGTCAACTTCCATTTTCATTTGAAGTTGAACCTTGCTTTGGACCTGCTTTTCCATTTTATTTATTTATTTATTTATTTTTGTTTTATTTCCTTTGTCATTGAAATTTCCATCTATAACAATGAGACGGTTCTGATTTTATCTTACAAGATATCAACATTTAGAATCTATGAACAGGAAGTAACTGATAATATAAAAAACATATAAAGAATAATAAGTTACCAGCAAAGAGGTAACGGTCCCCTTTTCCTTACTTTGTAGATTTTACAAAAGATAAAATTAGCTGAATATACATGAAAACATAACTCAACTTTTTGTCTGCAATCATTGCCTCACACTGCTCTCTCTTCCCCTCTCTGTTTCTAATTGTGTCTCTGTCATTCTGTCATCTGTCAGTGTGTCTGTCTTCCTGGTCATTCCTTTGAATAAATGCCTTTGTCCTACCCAGTTTTGGCACTTAATGCAGTTAACACGTAGGAGCAACAGTTGTGCGAACTACTAATGCATGGACTGTGGGCACCAGAAATCCTCTGACAGTGAAAAATGCATTCCTGCACAATGCATGTGCCTATGGAAGCCTACTGGCTGAATGCAGGAAGAATCTTGGCAAAGAATTGTGCTACTGAGGATTTCACAGTTATTTGGTGCTTTAAAGAAATATTTTGATGAATGTTTTGAGGTCAAAATACTGACAGCATCCAAAGATAAGAAACTCTGTGCACAAGCTAAAATAACCTTAGATGTTGAATTTATTGTGGTAATTTATAACCACAGCCACTATGCAGGTTCATGCATCATTTTTATAGCAAATACATCATTATGATAAAGGTATAAATACTAATTTCATTTCCTGCCTAAAACACTCAAATATAGATCCAGACGTGAACTGAAAGTGTTCTCATTTGGTCACATTCCTTTTTTAAAGTTATAACCTGATCATTGTCTTGTGTGTGTGACTTTTGTGAAGGCAACATTAAATAGTTACTGTTAAAGACTGCTTCACTTCTAACTTTCTGCAGAACCTCAGCATGCCCTGCAACTCAAAACAGATTGCACTAAGCATGCACAATATGTCAAAAATGACACAAATATAAGGGTCAGTCACTCCACAACATTAGAGCACAGATAAATTGTAAAGAATTGTAATGTTTGCAGAAGTGCAGTGAAAACTGATCAAGAGTTGTCTGCCCACAAATCACAAAAATGGCAAAGGGGCACTCAATCCATAAGCAAGGTACAGGGCTGAATGCTAAAGAATACTGACCTTTTACACAGTGATATACTGACCACCGGTTGCCTCTCTGTGATGGACGTATGAAGTTCACAACCCAGACTGACATTGTGTTGCTGTTGCTGTGCAATAAATTGTTTAATAATAATAAAATCTTGAGCCAGAATTGAGTGGCAAAGCTAAACAGAAAAACAAATGGGGAAAACATTAGCATACATTAATTTTTACTGCCCCTGTATGACACACAGTAAGTGAGAAAGGCAGAAGAGGAAGATCAGAACAAATCATAATTTATGTGCAGAAAGATACAATGACAAAAGTATATTCAACTAAATATTCCACTTACAAAGACATTACTTTAAGCAATATTAAGACTCAAGAAAGAGACTGTGTTGGTCAAATGGGCTATAAATAACTCATGAGTGAACATTTCAGCAAAGTTAACAAGAAAGGAGAACATCCAGTTAAAGTGAAAGCCCAAACCAAAAAAGAACAGTTTCCGCTGCAATAGCATAGTTATCATAACACAGCTGTTGCTGGCTAAGTTACATAAAATATTCAGGGGACTGGTAATAACTGCTGTAGAGAAATATTTACTGTCAGATTAGCAGCATTTTGGCAGTTTGAGAATCATGGCTCTATACACACGAGAGTAATAATGTAGACAATGCCTGAGATAAATGGTACACAGACTTAGTCATCAGTTAGAACTGCTAAAGGGCCTGAAGGCAAACGAATGGGTATAATTTAATTGTACACGTGTTTTGCAGGTAATTAAGTTATACACACTGAGCATTACTTAATGTGTATAACCAATGCTGTGAGTTATCAAAAGCAAAGAATGCTATTTAAATCAAGCTGAACCAGTAATTCAATAAACAGGATTATCTTAAACTAAAAAAGTATATATCTATATATATATATATATATATATATATATATATATATATATATATATATGTTTACTATCAAAAGTCCAAAAGGCAGAACATTTTTCCATCAAAAGATCGAAATATAATATCAAATACAAAAAGTAAAATTTCGCCTAAATGTCAAATGTGATAAACATGATGAGTGACAGTCAACATTTGAGACTTCTGGTTTTGAAAGTCCTTCTGTACTTTTATGTTTTAGCCAGGGCAGGGGAGCAAGCCCATCTGTACCCCCCCATGTGAGGATCTGTGCCCCCACACCCCGTGCTTATTACCTATACCAACACCGAGATTGCACTACAATGAGGAAAAGGGTAGATTACCCAAATCGACCAACCTGTATTCGACTGTGCGCTTTTCAGAATTTTGATAGTAATCCATATATATATATATATATATATATATATATATATATATATATCTAGGACACATGCTCAACTAGCATATGTCTGAATCACAAAACATCAAACACACATACACAAAAGCGCTTAACACCGAAAAGTGCTTCCGTGTATGTGTAGTTCAAAAAAAAATCTACGTTTCCCCCCTGCACCTCCCACCCCCCTGCTTTTTTATTCTCACTCCAAGATTGCACTACAGTGGGGAAAAGGGAATTTTCCCTTACCCGCACTGTAGTCCGATCTACGAAACAGGCACACATACACTGAAGCGCTTGTCGATGTTAAGCGCTTTCGTGTATGCGTATTCGATGTTTTGTGATTTGGACATATGCTAGTCGAGCATGTGTCTGGATCCCATATATATATATATATATATATATATATATATATATAAAATCATTAGCTGATCAGAAAATAAAAATTAAGTTAAACTTTTTTTTTGTTTTTTGTTTAAAACAACTCTAAGACCGTACTACATGGTTAAAGGCTAAATTTCCCTATCCCCCAATGATCCTGCACAGATAAAAAGCTAGTAAGTGCAAAGAGCTTATTTTAATCAACCGTACTAGTTTTTTTTTTCTGTTTAACAATTTGACTCGTCGACCATCTGTCTGTAATCCACATTTATACATGTAAACACAGAAATGCATATGTGCAGAAATGAAAATAAGAGCAGCATAGTTCACCTAGGCAGAACTGATTTATATGCTTTGCACAATTTGGTGATCCTATCTAGCCAACTCCTGTTTACTGATTTATATATGTGTTATTCATTCATTCTTTCATGTGTTCATTTATTTATTCATTTTTTCCTTCAGGTATGTTACAGTTTGTTCTGTTTATGATTATCCATACATGTTTAATCAGTTTACTGCTTCTTATTGAAATACTTCTTCAGGTAGGTGTTTCCCTCACCCGCTACCTTTTCTGTGAACTAAAATTCCCCAAGTATTTTATTAGAGTTGTGCAATCATTATCTTCAAAAACTGTATCACATTTTGAAGATGCTTTCCATTTTTTGAAAGGTGGAACTACCTTGCACTCTGCTCATAGCCTTGAGTTGTTGAACCATTTCCATCATGTCATTGCTCTGCTTCCTTTTCTCCAAATCTGTGTCCCTCCACAGACCCTGGAGTTCCTTCTATTGAGCCCTTACATAGGTCTTTTCTTTTTTTCTTTTTTTGTTGTACATAATTAGCAGTCATTTGAAGCCCCTTATCCAGTGAATCACACTGGCCATGCCTGTGTGCATACCCAGTGGCTTCTAGACTGATCTCAATGGTCAGAGACATGTCTGTTCCCTCTGCTAAATGCTCACTCCAGCAACAGCGACCCAGACCAAAATGGCAACCCTTCTATGTCTCGGCCCATGATCTGATCCCAGTGGATCACATAATCTGTGTGTTTGTATCCACCCACCACTCCATCAAATGCTGGCACATAATGGACAATGAGGTCAGCTGTGTATTTGTGTACATGGGTCCTAAATTACAAAAAATGCTTATAAATGTTGGTTTAGAACTACTAACAACACGACCAACTAAAACAAACATTCTGACAGAAAACCAAATTGTGGTTGATCTTCTATTAACTGTTATAAAACTCAGATGCTCAAATACTGATATTCTTCTGCCATAGCTGAAACCATGCATTTATTCTAGTCAGATTACCTCCCACTCCCCCTGGCTGCTATGAGAATGACAGAAAAAAAACTTTATCCAAACTTTTACCTCATCCCTCACCGCCTTTCATATTCTTACCTTCCAGTTTGTTACCAGGCCTACCAATAATGGTTGCTTGGGCATGAGGAAGATACTAAATAACAGACAGTCCCATGCCAAAAGGCTAAGCTAAACCCATACTCTATCCTTTAAACTTACCCAACCCCTTCCCTATTGAGCTCACTATCTACCAGCCTATTCCTTACTTTAACCCTAGGTCTCCCCATCCTGAACCAGATTTTTACTTCTTATTCCATAATAACTCATACTTTTCCATAATTCTCCATTTATTTGTAACCTAACTGCTGCCCTTAGTCCCGCAAATTCTTTGGGCAAATACATCTGTGTTCAAATTTCATTTCTCTAAATTATGAATATTAAGCTTCTGATTTCTCATGTCATCTGGTTTCTGGAGCAAATTATGCAGTGTTTCCTTACCCTCCTCTGAACTGCCTTTAATCAAAATATGTCATTAGAATGATAAAAGAATGAGTTGATACTAAACTGCATGCAATGTACCACAATGAGAGTTATCAGAGAGAGAGGATAACTTATTGCTTTCTGCTGAAGATGCTTCATTATAGGCAAAATGCTATTTAATGTACTTGCTGGACATACGCATCTTGGTTACTTGAAGCCTACTGAACGATAGCACAGTTTACCCTTGTCATGCATGTTATCACTACCACTTCACATGTAACAGTAATCTGTACTCCGATTTTTTTTACATTTGCACTGTATTTTATACCATTCTGCAAACTCTGCAAACATGCCAGATTTATTCGCATTTTTTCAACAGAATTTTTTAATCTGTCATATTGTATGACTGGTTGCCAGAAATAGAAATTAAACATTTTTTCATCCAATCTGTCTGAATTACTTGTAAAGGCACTGAAAAGGACAAGTGTCACTACTGTGCAGGTGGCAATATAGCTGTCAAAATTTGCTTGCACAAGTGGACATTATTTACTATAGCCCTCTGCTTGCTGCCTATCCATTGTTTTACCCTGATGCCATCCTAGGATTATCAGCAAGTCTTCTTAATATTTTTTTTAACCTGTTTTGTTATTCAGTTTTAGATGTCTTCTTAGGTTTAAGCTGTATATATCCACACCTATGTTTTGATATAATATTCTTGTGATCAGTCTTTAAAGTCCGTTTGACTTGTGTCACATGGTTTCTTTGGGCCTAAAACTATTTCTTTCAGCAATGATTTATTGATTTTCTCAAAGATTACGGTACAACCAACAACCTGAAAGGTGTGTAACTACAGGAACAGTAAGTAATTTTGCAGCATAGACCATCAATTTTCAGAGCTGCTGAGGGGAATAGACATGGTATGACACTTGTAACAAACTTAGTTTCTAAATCAGATCGACAACAACAGATTATTTAGAAATGTCATTATTGTCTTTCTATTTTTACTGTCATAATCCACCAATCCCATCGCACACCTGTTGTTTCTCCAATAGCAGTGGATTGAACAGACTTATACTCATGAGAGTAACTGCTGTAATTTCAAAAAAAAAACCATTTCACTCCTTTCATCAAAATGGCTACTGGCAAAAAGTATACGTGTCTTCAGTAAATAATATCAGAAATATACTGCCAGGTAAATCAGTGAGAATACCTCTGTGACTGCTGGCATTGGTGAGCATGTGTATCTGACATCAGTGCAAAATGCAAAAAATTAGGTCATGTTTAAAGTATTTTTCCTCCTTTGTCCTTGTCATATTTAAAATAAAATATCTTCTCATTCAGGATACATACTCCACAGAAATATTAGCATTTAGTCATTCCCCAGTACATTTCCTTTGCATCTAGAAGTGTCCCTGAGAAAAAAAAAAAAAAAAAAAAAATATATATATATATATATATATATATATATATCTACACAAGCCACCATATGGGATAACAAACTTTCACCCCTTTTACCCATCACTGTTGGCATCCCACAACGCTCTATATTGGGTCCAGTTCTCTTTATTATTTTTACTAATGATCTTCATACCCCAGCTACACCTGCCTTCATCATTCATATGCAGATGATGCTTCCCTTATCTGTTCTGCCCCTTTCTTAAACGAGCTCCAAGAAGACTCAGACTGCCCTCCATAAGACTGAAAAATACAACAGAAATCCTTGGAACCAAAGGCAAAAACAGCAACAACGCCACAAGCTCACGACCAAAGATATCACCAGGAGCCGGATAGTTTGTAAAAAACTCTGCTTTAATTTGATGTAAATCCACAAGTAAATGTTCACGAAAATAATTAAAAAACACAAAATTCAGTCAAGCGCTTTCGCCCGGGCTCTCCCAGGCTTTATCAAGACAATGTCATGCTCAATGTGCATTCAATTTATAACTTCATCACTCCAATAAATCAATTATACAATTAATTATTTGGAGCAGTCTCATTAATATATAGTTTCTTATTATTTAAAGGTACATAATTATTATTGACAACAATGGCAGAAGCAAAAAATAGAAAATACAGCAGCAGCAGCAAAACTATCTCTAAAGAGCTTCTTAAATATTTTTTGTCATCCTTACTTTTTCTAGCATTTCATAGCATTTTGAGGGTCCCACTTATGTCTGACTAAAAACTATTTTTAAAAATTCTTGATAAAATCCTATTTTATTAAATACAATGAATACAAATATTAGGTCATATAAATATAAATATAAATATTCTTATGTATTAAATGTTCAGCTTTAAAAACTACTAAATATTAATTAATTATAATGAATTTATAACTCACAATATTAAATGTAATGATCAAAGAATCTTATTTTCTAAATATAAATTAATTAAAACATCCATACTAATAAATATGATGCATTAAAATCTTGCTTTTAGGCAATTTGATTCTACTTCATTAGGACTGTGTTAAGCACTTTTTAAAAACTGGATCCTTCTACATTAACTTCAGTAGCCACTCTTTAATAGATATAAAAAGTTTGCAAAAATTACATTAATTTAAACCCAAGCATATATATTATGTGCCATAATCGTTTAAGGCACCATCTATAATTTGGACTGAAAAATACCTATCAGACCACCAACTTGTCAGACATATTGCATTAACAATCAAAAAAGTCCATATAAACCTTGGTGCTCTGTATAGGACTAAACCTTAATCTGTATAATCACGCTAGAATAGCTACTACCAGGACTCACCTCCTATCTACTCTTCTCTACTGTTTTCGGGTCTTCACAAACATTTGTAAATCTGACTTGAATAACCTTAAATCTTGTTATAAAAAAATAGCTAAATTTGTTGCTAAACTTCTCCATAGATCTCACCATTACATTGCCTTACAAAAACTAAACTGGATTGAACTCCCACACTTACTCATCCTAAACCAGCTAACAGAAGCCCACTCTGTTATCCATAAACCAGACTCTTGCCCAGCCCTATTTGACCTCGTTCAACCATATACTAGTCTTACCTCACTCAGGTCAGCTGATAAAATCTTGCTCAAAGTTATCAAAACCCACAACTTTCATGGTGATTCTTTATACAGCCACACCATAGCCAAATCTTGGAATTCTCTTCTCCAGCACCTACTATCCTTTCCTGATACTCATAACTTCAAACAGCTACTAACAAAATATTTCTCAGTCACTGGTTATGCACCTGCACTTCCTCTGGCCAAACTAATTCCCTACCGGGGCCTTGACTGCTCTTACTCTCCTGTCTCTCTCTTTTTGCTCTTGGGATTATTACTCTTCCATCAGATGTACATTACTTTAAAAGAAAAAAATATTAACTTGACATGTTGATTTATATGTTAACTTCTTTTTCTCTCTATTTTAATTATGTGTACATACTGATCTTAATTCTTAGCTTGTCTACACTGTATTATGTATTTACTTTTTGTAACCTTATGTACTGCACCATGCATTATTATTTCAACTATTATAATTCTACTTGGGAGCATTTCTCTCCAGGTCTCCACTGAAAACAGACTTATTTGGCCAGTCATTGTCAAATGTAAATAAATAAATAAATAAATAAATAATAAAACTAGTGCATACACACATAGTATATGCATACATACCTGTCCCCCACACACAAACACATTATCAAGGGACACTGCCTAATGAACTAAAACTTTTTATGCTGCTTCCACACCCTTGTTCTACAAATTTTTTATCAGAGAGCAATATTGGATTCTGTGTACAGTCTTATTATTCTATATATATATATATATATATATATATATATATATATATATATGTATATATATGTATATATATTTATATCACTTTCCCAATACAGATGAAGTAATTGTAAAATAGTTGGGGATAAAATCAAAGCCTTCTTTTTAACAATTATGGTTCCCTTACAAAATTAAAGTGGGATATCTCTGCAGATGAATGCAATGAGCTACTTCAAGTGCTGAAATTTCAGTATATCAAGATTCTGTTTAAAGTGAGGGGAGAGGGGATCAGGAGATCGATCACTAGATGGGTGCAGCAACATCAGAACTAGAACCAGAGCTGTAATTGTAGCACCACCCTAATATGAATAGCAGAGAAAGGTGAGCCTTTACAGTTCTATGATTCCTGGGGTACCAACAGTGGTACAAACTGCAGGCCAACTAACCTGTAAGCTATATTTCTAGCTTCAGCTTAAACATTAAAATATTCCTGACCATTATTAGTACAGTAAAAAAAGTAACAAAAAGTAATAAACATTCACAGATAATAAACATTCACAGAGATCCTTTTGTAGGTTTAATTTGTCTTTTTTTTCTTTTTCAGTGTTCTCCCGGTAAACAGACGATCAAATAATAAAACTGTTAGTTTGTAGCAGTTTAAATCATCTTGAAAAAGTGGGAATGGACTAGGTTACCTAGCATGATTGCTTGATGGGACTGGTTAGAAGCATCTCCTTCAGATTAGAGGAGAGGAAACTTCCTTATTAGAATATTGAAAGTGATATGATTAATCAGGGCATGTGGCATAGATGAACCTCTCTGTATACTAATCAGTTTACACCTCTGTCCTCACCTATGACCAGGATATCTGTGCAGTAATGAAACTACAAAGATAATTTGTCATTCTTAAGTCCATTGTAGCTGTATCAAAGCATTGTCTACTAATTAAAATTGTGTCTGGTATTATCTTTGACAACTGGGAAATTTCTGGAAATAGAAATGAGGTTCCCTTGCAAGGTTGCTAGATTCACTCTAAATCAGTGGTGGCTGATGAGTTCAAAGCAGGAGGAGGACTGCAGTAAGAAACAGAATGATTAGTGCTGCTGTAATGGAGATAGGCTTCATCACGGCCGATCAGTGACCATTTACATGCACAGAAACAACTGATGAGGTCAATCATTTTCATCCACTGACTGTCTTAGAATCCATTCATTTTACCAGCTCTATAAACCTCAAGATATTCAATTGCATTCGGCAGTGATGGTCTTTAGTGAAATAAAGCCCTAGACTAAAGATCTTATGTTATCCCTACTACACAGTGATTCCACACAGTATCCCCCCATGCCCACCCATTCTTGTCCTCCTAGCTTGCTCACAACATTGTGACAGATTACCTTTCTATGTTTCACACTTTGTCTTAATCCTCAGCTTTTCTCTCTATCCTTTCTGCACACACTAACTAGCCAATACTGAACTGTAATCAATGTGGTGGAAGTAAGTGAATTAATCCAGGCATCTGGGGGTTGCAACATTCAGGAAAACATGGAGTTTAAAGTAATATGAGGTGAGACCTGAGGAAAAAAATGAGTAAGTAAAGAAATTCAGTCTTACATTTTTATTTCAAGGAAAAAAGAAGTGTCCAAAGCATAATGTCCAAAGCTGAGTAAATAGCAGTTTCCATTAGGCTGAGAAGATAAATACTTGGGAGAAAACATAAATCATGTTGTTTCTAATCCTTTTCCATGCTTCCTTTGAATTGTCAGCCACACTCTATACAGCCAATCAACCATTCTTTCCCCATCACCTGGATGAGCTCAGCAATGAAGGGTTATTATTCAGACAGTTATCGGGTTTGATTCAAGAGATTTTCTTTGTTACATGTGCCCCTCAATATTATGTGTATCCACAGATGATATAAATGATGTTAATTTACCACACATGTAGACTGATATTGACACTGCTCTGACAATTGAGGACTATCACAACACACACACACACACACACACACACACACACACACACACACACACACACACACACACACACACACACACACACGACAGCCTTACCTACAGTTAAATGGGAGAAATACCAATTGAACTACAGTATGACTTGCAGGCTTGTAGGATTCCTAAAAAAACAACACAGGCCCATAATTGAGTACAATGCCCCTTTTGGGATGTACCTTACCAGACACCTGCAGCAACTGGAAAGACCCCAAAAGTACCTCACCAAGAGGATCAAAGGGCTCAAGCAGATGCCATATGCTGCCCGGTTAAAGAAACTCCAGCTCTACTGAGTGGCATACCGCCTGCTCAGAGGCGATCTGTGCCTGACGTATAAAGCCATGTCCAACCCGGAATTAATGGACATGCTGCACCTCAGAAAATCCAAATCCCATCAAGCTACGCGCTCAAGAGACTTGAACCTCAGCACTGAAATAAATAGGACATGCTGGAGGGACAGATTCATAACCCAGAGGCTCCCTTCACTCTGGAATAAAATCCCAGTCCAGCTTAGGCAGAGTCCCTCATTGACTCTCTTCAAGAGGAATCTTGATGAGTGGATGGAGATAGTAGGTTTACCCCGGGTATCACTTCTGTGTCACTGTTAGACAGAGGCACAGTATACCAACCTTGAAAAAGGGCATAGCAAAATTCATTTAAAATGGGTGGCGAAAGCCAAACACACTCTGGCTAGGCTTATAAATGCCCAAGGCAGATAGCCTAGTATGAAGCTATGAACCTATGAACAAATCCCAAATAAAGACAGGGATAGCAAGCAGACTCCACATGACTGTAACAAGAGAACTATCCACTGTGAGATGTCAACATTACTCACTCCAGTGCTGTGGCAATGATTAGATGGTTTTCAACATAGAATATGCAGACCAAGAAAAACAGCCATTTAGTGTGTAAAACACTGATGTCTGGCTATGATATAAAGGAAAAACAAATATAGCTAATGTGTTACTTTTAGTCAAACTGCAGCACCTCTGCACCCTGTCATGTTCTTCCTCATACAGCAATTATACATATCAATTGCAGACACTTTATTGTCTGATTCTATTTAAAATTTGTCAAGATAAATTATTCCAGCTTGCTTCACAAAATTCACACTAGTCCTTCAAGCTAGAATAATGATTGCTTAACTTGATAACAACAGCAGGGTCAGTAATTTTCATAAGCTGCCAGGCTACATACCTAGCAATTATAGCCACATTGCTAACTGTGCACACATCATATCTGAATAAGAGAAAACAAGCCCATGCTTATGTATTTTAACTTTGTTTCACTCAAGCAGTATCCATGGTATAGTATTCTGACATCTCACACACGTACACATTAGTCCTGTAAAGTCAAAGTAATGACTTTTTTAACATAAATTGTAGCAGTATCACACAGTCATTTAAAGATAACTGTCAAACCCATGATTTTTTTAGCTATTTCGTTGACTGTGTAGACATCAGATATAATGTAGTTCAACTTTGTTTTATATAAAAATTAGCCACAGTAAAGTATTGCAACATGCGTCAGACCAATGCATGTTTATGCTGAAAATCCAGAATATTAACTGGTTTACATAAGGAAATTACAGCAGGACAGTCACTGCCATTTACAAACAGCTTACCACACAATATTTATAGCAATTATGTTGACTATATAAACCTCAGATGTCTGTCAGAAAAAATAATTCTCACTGTAATGAATTTAACTTTGCTTCACAGAAACTATAGTCATAGTAAAGCATTCCAAAGTGTGTTACAACAATACATTAGTTATCCAAAGACAGAGTATTATTAGTTATCCAAGACAGAGTATTAACTACATAACTGAGAAAATAACAGCAGGGTCAATCAGACTCATTTTCATCCACAGACGGAACTCATGCACAACAATTATAGCCACTTGATTGAAAGGGAACACCTCAGATATCTCATTATTTAAAAGAATGTTTAAAAAATGATAATTGCCACACACACACACACACACACACACACACACACACACACACACACACACGCACACTCACGCACACACACACACACACACACACACACACACACACACACACACACACACACACACACACACACACACGTATATAGTAGAAAATTACTGACCATCCTACAGACTGGGTGCAGTGACACACATAATACTATTTAAATAAGTAAATAAACAATCCAGTATTAAAATAAAATTCTGGCATGCTTGCAGTCCTTTCTGCAAGTCACTCCACCTCTTCCAGTATTGAATTAGACTGCCTCAGGCACAGGTTTTTTACTACATCCTGAGACAGGTTACTCTGTGCTTAATCTGACAGCCCAAGTAGCCACCATGGGAAATACATTCTAACACCTGTAAAATGGGGAGTGAAATGCATTAAGATGCGATTGCCTTATTCCCAGTGTGGGATATATATATATATATATATATATATATATATATATATATATATATATATATATATAGTTGTGTTTGCACTATATTTTAAATCTTCTCCTTCTCCCTCCTTTTTTCCCCAGCTATATACACATCCTGACCACTACTAAGTCCGAGATCATATTCCTGACTAGGATTGCTGCCTCTATACTACTGTAAAGACCTAAGCCAACCCTCTTTTGGGAGCTCTCACCTTGGAAATTAAAGAAAGTATGTCCTACAATTCCTGCAACTTGTACATTTCTGTTGTTAGCCTTTAATTGTACAACCCGTAGCCAGGTCAGCCAGCAGCCCCCCATTGTTTCTTCCTAACATCTAACCAAAGTCTCCATTAGAATCCCCAGCTACCTGCCTCGTATTGTATGCTGTAAGCCCTATAAGAAGCCACGGTTCCAGTACCTACTGTTGCCTCTAGGTGGCGCCCTTCTCATAGAGATTCCCCTCTGTAAGATATTTCTCCCCAGTAAAGCCTCTTTATCTTACCCTCTGTTACCCCCTCCATACCCTTCCACCTTAACGTTCTTTCCCTGCTACCTCTAGCATATACTTACTCCTACCTTTTGCCTTCTAACCTTCACTTATCTCTTGACTAGCTCTCCTGTATGATCTGCTCTTCTCTGATTGCTTTCATCTGATACTGTTTGTTTCTGCCCCGCTTCGCTCCCCTCCCTACCCCCTTATCCCACCCACCCCACGCACCCTCACCCTTATAGCTCTCTAACCACTCCCCCTAAAGAATCCCACCTATCCATATCTCCGACCTCAGTTATCTATCTCCTCCCATTAATTAGTAACACTCTACTTGCTTCCTCCCCCCTCCCTCCTATTCCTAACCAAACTACTGTGCCTTCTCACATCAAGTCTCTCAAACTGTCACCTTAATCTTACCCTACCTTATATTGACAATTCCTAGTCTCCTCTAATCACCATGTCTTCCAAAACCAACAAAAAACCATCCTTGGACCCTATAATAAAACAGAACCCAGCCAAGCTATTACCCCTTTTCATTTTTACCCTAGTACTCACACTACCCTACCTCCTTACCTCTTATGAAACTAATTGTAATTATAACCTTAAAACCCCTTCCAAACAAACTGCCACTAATTTAACTACCCCAAAGTTCACACACTCAAACATTACTTTTAACTCTTCCTACCTCTTAGCCAAATATCACAGACTGTCCCATATCAAATCTAATAATCTCATGTTAAGAAAACTAAAATATTTGATAATGATTACATGTAAGCCACACTTAAACTACAATCCCTCTACCCTGGTAGATGGCGATATACATCCTAACCCAGGACCCTTTACTAGTCCCTCTGAAGCTACTCCTATTATCTCAAAATCCTCCCTTCATTTACCAACCTTTGATGCTCATTCCTTACTCATAGGACACCTTAATATCAGAAGTGTAAACAATAAAGTCACCCTTCTCCACTCTCTTCTTGACTACTACTCTTCGACATCCTATGTTTGACAGAAACCTGGCTAAAACCCCTCACCAAGGATACAGAAATCATCCCACCAGGATATAACATCATAAGACAAGACCGCAATACCCGCAAAGGAGGGGGAATTGCTCTAATATTTAAGACTGATCTAAATATAACCCTAGCACCCTTTGCCCCCCCTGAGAACACTAAAACTGAAATCCTTATATCAAAGCTACAACTAAACCCACATAAAGCCATATATATTATCAGCACCTATCTTCCTCCTGGAAATAACTCCATAATTATAGAAAATCTCCTTAGCTGGGCATCAACCACCTTTCCTCAAGAAACTGTAATACTTGGAGACTTTAACCTCGACTGGTCATCAGTTAACACCACTAACCCAGTCTCTCATATTAATCTCCATGGCTTTACTCAGACTATTAATACCTCCACTAGAATTAATAAACCTAACAACAAAGAAAGTATACTAGATTGGATTCTTGTTAATAAACCACAGCTACAATACCTTACCGGCACTTTACCAGATGACATTAGTGACCACAACCTAACCTATATCATAAGAAAGAAGAATATTGCTACTAATGCCCCCACCATCCGAACATCTCGTAGCACAAAAAACTTTAACCCCATCCTATTTAACATGGAACTGAATGCCTGCAACTGGATACCCCTACAAAGTCTTCCACTAGAAGAAGCTGTTCAATATTTTAACAACACATTCCTATCCATCCTAGATAATCTTGCACCAAAAAGAACTGTCAGAGTCAAAACTAAACCCGCTCCCTGGCTATCTAAGGAAACAAGGCACAAAATGTTACTCAGAAACAAATCCTGGATAAAATGGAGAACTAGTAAATCTCCCTCTGACCAACAGACCTTCAGACACTTAAGGAATAGTACTAAAAAAGCTATTATCTTAGACAAAAAAAAATACTATAGCAACCTCCAATCAATCAATCATAATAATCCCCAAAAATTCTGGACAACCTTGAATAGACTTCTTCACCCTGGACAAACTACCACCCCCTCTCCCTCTGGATCCGAAAATAATTCCTCCCAGGAAACTGCCAATGCTTTCAATTCCTTCTTTACTAATACTATCAATTCTCTGGCCTCTCACCTTTCCTTTGACAACTCTAGCATCCCTGCTCAAGCAGCATCTACTCAACCTTCCTTCACGCTACAACCTATCTCTACCACCTTCATCCAAAGATGTATCCAAAAACTAAAACCATGTACCCCATCAGCTGACCAACTTCCATCTGAATACCTCCAAAAAGCAGCTAAGGCTATAGCCTATCCCATATCCATCCTTATCAATAGAACAATTAACGAAGGTAGCATACCTGACATCTGGAAGATCTCACACATTATACCCCTGCATAAGGGAGGTAACTCAAATGAATACTCTAATTATAGGCCTATAGCACTCTTATCTCCCCTAGCTAAAATCATGGAAAAATGTGTTCACTTCCAACTAATGAACTACTTAACTAAAAATAACATTCTAACTCCCTGTCAACATGGCTTCAGGCCTTTTCACAGTACTACCACTGCTCTTCTTTCCTTTACTGACTTCATAAACTCAAACCGCAATAATAACATTCTTTCCTCTGCACTCTTTATTGACCTATCCAAAGCTTTTGACATGGTCAACCACCCCCTCCTCATAAAAATACTTGAATCTCTTGCTTTAGAACCTAAAGCTATCCTTTGGTTTACCTCCTACCTCACTAACAGAAAACAGGCAGTCCTCTGGGAAAACAAACTCTCCTCTCTCCTTCCTATTTCTCTTGGTGTCCCACAAGGCTCCATTCTTGGGCCTCTCCTTTTCTCCCTTTTTATAAATGACCTACAATCAGCTATCCCTCAAGCTACTTGTATACAATACGCTGATGATTCCACTCTCATTTGCTCAGCTAAAAACATTCCTGAGCTACAAACTATTACTCAAAATGTATTCCACACAGTAGAAGCTTGGTTGCTAAAACGCTGCCTACTCTTAAATGCTAAAAAAACTAAACTCCTCCTCTTTAAACCAACTACTAGATCCCCCACTTTAGATTTCTCTATCTCATCTATTAATGGTACCCTCATATCATCTGACCCCACTACCAAACTGCTAGGTGTCATGATTGACAACAATCTTAACTATGATTGTCACATCAATAACACCATTAAAACTGTAAACAGAAAAATGGGCTCCCTTTACAGAATTAGAACATTCTTAACCCCTGCAGCCAAAGCTACTCTTGCCCACTCTCACCTGATTTCAACTCTTTTCTATGCCTCACCAATTTACACTAACCTGAAGAAAAATAATCTCTCAAAATTGGCTAACACATACAATAGTATTGCTAGATTTGTGACTGGTAATCAATTTAGAACACACCACTGCATGAACCTTCAACAACTTCACTGGCTTGAATTAGAAAATATGTTACTTCTTTCCCAACTCTCCTTTGTCCATAGAGCTCTGTACCAACCTAATAACACTCCTGCACTCTCCAAACTTTTGACCCCCTACTCTAACCTGAACTCACTTCGTTCCTCCAGTAAACTACTAGTAACTTTAACTAAATCCAACAACCTTGCTGGTGACTCCCTCTTCTCTAACGCCCTTGGCAAACACTGGAATCAACTTCCTTCTGAACTTACTTCTATTCCAACTCCTATTCTGTTCAAACAAAAACTCAGAAGCTACCTTAAAAATCAATGGTTATGTCCATGCTGTAACCCCGACTAACTCTCCCTGTAACCACCTCTACTCATCCATCTCCCTCTCCTTCCTACTCCTTTCCTTCTACTATCTGTATGACCATCTCTTGACAAGCCTTAACTCTCTATTATCCTTCTCCTCCTTTAAGATTGTTTTATCCTTACTGCATGTATAAATTTTATTCATCTACTCGCTCTTTCAGTAGTTTTCTTGTCTCTATTTTACTCTCCTCTGATAACCTTCCTATAAAATATCTTGAAATAAGTTTTAACTGTATTCTTATGGTGTGAAATTGAGGTATCCACTCATGTTATGTTATGTGAATAATTAATCCCATGATGTCTTCCTGTATATTTGCATATTCCCCCTCCTTTCCTCTTTCTTTCCAAGTTTACTTTTTGTTTATTTTTTGTAAATTATGTAACTGTGTTTATACATATGTGGAGCTTTTCTCCCCGGGCCTCTACTGAAAATGGAAATATATCCAGTTAGACTAGCCCGGTTAACAAATGTAAAATAAATAAATAAATAAAAATAGTAGCTGGGTGCTTTCAAAACAAGACAGCTGAATCAGCTCATTTTTTTTCTTTTTTTAAAGTAGTGCATGCATGGACATTTGAGTTCTGGAAACAGTGAAACTGATTATTTTAAGAAAAAATGATAATGATGATGATAGTAATAATAACAATAATAATAATAATAATAATAATAACATTAATTACTTAATAATTCTTCTCTTTTATTAGGTCCAAAGCTTAATGCTCCCAAGCCTTAAGGCTTTTCAGCCTCTCTATGATGCAAGTAAGGAAGTTGGCAATCCAGGAAGATGTCATGTTAGTGGCAGTGTTCTTTTTTGTTTACTAGTGTCATTTACAGTGGCTTAAGTTACTAGTGAGCATACTCTAAATTGCTTCCCACAGACATTCTGTCAGCAACACCCCCACTGAGGAGAAGACCTTGTGTATATGCAACTTATGCCAAACAGCCAGTATCACCGATCCATTCTGGGAATGTCTAAGAATTGTGCAGGCTAAATTGGAGCTATTTGCTTCTGATAAAGTAACGTAGTCTGCATTCTTTAGCTTGCTGCTGATATGACCTTCAGTAGGACTGTTAGTGAATTACATAGTGGATTGATGGTTGGATAGATGGATGAATGAATAGATGGGTAAATGAATGAATGGATGGAATGACAAATAGAATGGATTTTAGTAAACAAGCTGATTCACAGCCAAACTTTTTGACAGCTCTGATGCTTGAGAAATTCATAAATATGATCTCTAACAATCAAGAAGCTTTTTAAAAGTGAAAATTATATAGAACACTATTTAAAAAAATAAAATACAGTAAAATAAGTGCAAACAACCAGTTAGAAAACCTTGCTAACAGATCCTCTTTCCAAAGCTATACACCCAATCAACTACTTTGAATATGATAATATTTTCATTACTTTTCCACACATTCGGGCATCCATTCATCTTTGATTAAATTATATGTCTGGTATACCATCCCAATGGGTGCCTAATATAAAATTCACATGCTATTAGTTCACCAATACCTTCCTTTTTATTATAAACAGGAATGATGGTACTTGCAAGGCACAATCTATGTTCAGAATTAAAATTAGACTTTCAATTTTTGTTAACCATTTATTTCAAGAATCTAAAATTTGAAGTGACATTATACTAAGTAACAAAATAGTGGAAACAAAAGTCCTATGTGCAGTTAGACCAGTTAATTTAAGCCAAACACTTTAAGTCATCTGATATTTCCTGCTGTTCTTTCTGCCCTTAAGTTTTGTTCCTTGTCTCCTGTTCTTATAGGCCTCTGCATCAAATATTATGAGAGCAAGATATCTATCCTCACATTCAGGTCATTACCTTCCATATTAATGTTGGTCTTCCCTCACATCCATAGGTAGATAACCCTCAACTTCTTTGTTCGAGAATTCTCAGATAAGCAAAACAAAATGATCAAGAAAAGACCACAATCTGGAGCAATTTTTAAATATTTCTCCAGTTCAGTAAAAATTTAGAACAATACATTTTGTATCAACATATATTTCCTAACAGTAAGCAGTATGAAATGCCCATATATGACATTATTGACATAATCCTCAGTGGATTTACCAGAAAATCTAAAATGTTACAAGAGACGAGACAAAAAATATGATACAAAACCAGGAGCAGTTGATAGGTATGGTGAAGAGATTAGCCATTGTCTGAAAGGCACTGATGTAAACATCAGAAAATGTATTTGTAAACTGGACATAATACTACTAATACTACAGAATAGAAAACATAAAAAATGGCAGATTCTGCTTTAACTTACTCTGTGTGTTCTTAAGATTCATCACCTGTACTTACTGCTGTATAAACTAAACTTCAACTTTCCTAAGCTCAGCATTTTACAAAGACTTTTAAAGCATTCCATAATAATTTGTAAACCTTGTTTTAACATGTTAAGTTGTACAGCATTTATTTTTCATAACAAATGTAGGTCTCAGAGTAGTTATTAACAATCACAGCACCAGTTCAACAGCACTGAATTTCTTACATTTATCTGATATTTAATTGGGCCTCAAACCACAAATTAGTTATTTTATTGTGCCAGCCAAGATGTCTGTATTAGATGATGGTGCCAATGGACTCTGCAAGTCTTCAGAACAATTTATATAATCAGTTGTGTACTGGCATAATGTCATCAGCTATTTCATTGTTAATATTGTTTATAATATTATCAAATACATAAGCAGTTAAAAGATTTCCTTCAATGGCTATATCAAAGAAATACGTGACTCATTTCCTGAAGGCATGCTAATATAACCCGCTACCTTGTAACCTGGAAATCTGTTGCATTTAAAAGATCACATAACTGCATTAAGTATAATTCTTGAGGTTTTACTCAGCGGCTCAACACACTAAGTTAAACTGCTTAAAACCCAACCTGGCCAAGAAACTGAAATGTAACTGTTTTTGTAGTGAGGCAAACCCCTTCACACCCCTATGTGGAAGGTCAGCCCTTCAAACTCCCCAATCTCATACATAGTAAAATCATGGTCATAATGATATAATAAATGTATGTTTCTAAATGGAAGAGGCATATGATTTCACAATAGACTAGTACATGAGAATAGATACAGGATAGGTAATTGATTCAACATCAAGTTTTAAGTATTCTGCAGGTATGAGGTCAGTTGCTGAGAGTGTGGGTTTTAGTTTGAGAAGAAGATGATTTATTGTTGTAGCAGATACATGTTAAAATGTAAAGTCTGGATAATTGTTGATAACATTGTTTTGTGATAATGAGGATCATTGGGTGTTATTTATGACCAGTATTGATAAAGTAGAATTAAACATGCAAACAGTACTTAAGTGTCACAGAGCAGAGGGTTATGTTGACAGATTTTGCAAAGTTTAATGAACTTATTCATTTTTATAGGTTCATAGGTTCATAGGACAATACTAGGCTAATAGCCCAGAGGTCCTTATAAGCCTAGCCAAGAATTTCACCCATGTTCCCATAAAGTCAGCACCTGTTTTCCCTGTCCAGTAGGGACATGGGTGGGATCCCAGGGGTATATTTTCTGTTTCCCATCCAGTGGTCTAGGTTCCTCTTAAAGAGGGCTAGTGAGGTACTCTGCTTGATATGGAGATGAAGTATGTTCAACAGATGGGGGAGTCACTGGGACACAAATCTATCCTGCCAAAAAGTTGTATTAATGTCATATACCAGGTTAAGACATTGCGTGTGGGTTGCGCAAATGGAGTTTGACTTATGGATATGCATCGACTCCACCAAGGCTGAGTCTGAGATAGCCTTGTATGCCAGACACAGGTCACCTCTGAGCAGTCTGTACAAGACTGAGTAGAGGGACAGAGCTTTTAGCCTATTATTATAGGATAGGTGTTTGAGACCCTTGATTTTCCTGGTCAGGAACCTCTGTGTTCTCTCCAGCTGCTGCATGTGCTTGGCAAGGTACATGCCCAAGGGGGCATTGTACTCAATAATGGATCTGATAAGGCAGGAGTACAGGGATGTTATGACCTCCTTGTTCCTGGATGAATTACCCTTACCTATGAGGTGAGCCATGTAGAAAGCCTTCCGTACAACGGAGACAACATGGTGGTCAAAATTACCAAAATGTTATGAGATTATAGGAATGAGTTTCTTGCCAGTTCTGGTAACACTATTGTCAGAAGTTATGAGAGATTGGGAGGCTAAATTACTCAGATGCCTGTAGGTTTGGCATTTGGTTTAAGATTTTTCATTACACCAAACTTTACTGGCCATGTCTCTTTTTTGTAATAGGTTCAATTTTAAAATTTAAATAAGATTAAAATAAATTTAAAAATAGCATTTAAAATATAGATTTTAAAACAGCATCATTATTTGATATGTGCAGTATATACACATATACACACTACTATTTGGGACATCCAAAATTGGTAAAGTTGAAAGGTACTACAGGTATAATGCTGTTATGGTTTTGCAAAGCATATTTCAAGAAGTAGATGCTGATACACTGATTTCTGATAATGACTGATGGTTTATAGGCTACGTGGTGGTATGGGATCTTAAACACTTGAATTAGAAAGAATGATTCAAGCAGTGAAAATCTCATGAAAATGTGTGCGTATGAAAATTAATATAGAATGACGACTGGGATTCCATGTCATCCAGGGTGAAGGCAGTGTGAGATTTTATCCAGGCAGCAGGTATGATGGCTAACTGTGTCAAGTGATCAGGTGACATAGAAGGAACTGAATACCTAGGATAGTCCACTGAGAGTGGTCTAGCTAAGCCTCAAGATGGAGCAATAGAGGTCATAAAAAATTGACCAAAGCCACATAAAAAGAAGTAGAAGAGCTTTATTGGGTTGGTCAGTTATTATAGACAGTTCATGCCTTACTTTGCCACTAGAGCATAATCAATGACAAATTTAAGTAACACAAAATACCTAACGAATGTTAACTGATCTAGTGAGGCTAAGACAACATTTATGAGTCTGAAAAACATGCTCTATGAGTGCAATCTGTTCTGCTCACCCTTGACTTCAGTAATGGTCTATTGTGCAGGCTGATGCCTCTGATATTTGGAAAGGGATTGTATAGTCCCAGGACATGGGGAATGTAGAAAATACCTTTTTCATTTTAAGCAGGAATCTCACTATAAGATGCAAGATATCTTTTCAATGTAAAGCACTTTCTGGATATTAAGAGAGCAATGTCAACACTATATATCTATCTGCTGGGTAGACTCTTCAAACTAATTATGAATCATGTTCTAATGAAATGGATGTATCAGACTAAAGAAAAGAACCCAAGGGTTTCCTACTGGTTCTTGAGCTTACAACCGAACCATTTCTTCACTGGTTATATGCTTGTAATAAAGCATAGCAATGCAGATAGTGATTGTCTCACCTGTATGCCTTAGTTTCTTCAGTTGCTCAAAGGGAAGTCTGACAGAGAAAGTAGACTGCTGTATGAAGGATAACATTCAAGTCCTGAACTGTTATAGTATATCTGACCTGTGCTTTCTTAGGAGGTGGGAATTATTCCTTTAAATATGATCTTGTTATCTGATCCATTGTCAGCTGCTCAGCCTTGAACTAGGGTATAGCAAACATTTTGGAAACTGGCCTATGATAAAAATACTCTTAAAGGTAAAGTAGCTCTATTTGCTGAGCGGCCTGAAAGTAAAATCTAAACTGTTATAAAAACTGTTGTTCTGTTATAAATATGAGGCTGTATGTAAGTCCTCTGAGGGAGTTAAAGGGTTTCTATTCTCAGGAGGACTTCTGTTGTAGTTGCCTTAAAGAGAAAAAACTCCTTCCATTTTATTTCTGCCTGCATTACCTCTGCAAGATTAAGTAGGATTGTGGATGTTTGATTAAATGGCTATAGGCCACTTTCAGATTATTTCCCTGGATACAAAAAGTTGTGGCAAAGCATTGTGCTGACACAAACTATAAACCAACTGTAAAAGATGGAACAATGAAGGAAGCAGTTTATTTTCCTTCATTTGGCAAAATGAAGCATTTTCATTTCTGTTTTATAAAAAAATCTTTTTAATTTGGGCTGAATAAAGTGAACGTCACAGTAGAAAAGTCTGTTGATTGTCATTTTCTATACTGTCTACAATATGAGAACTCTTAGAAAACTAAATTTAATAGCATCAACTTTGTCACAGCTGCCTTACTGATTTTACAGTGCATAGCCACTTTAATAAAACCTTGAACCTAAGATCAAAAGTGGTTTTCATTGTTTTCCTTCTGCTTTTAAAAGGCGATGTAAAGGACTGTCTCTTACTTTTAAGTCCATATATTTCCTTTACTTCTCTTAGTTAAGTTTTCCTGTATTAAGTCTCTAAAGGTGAGTGTGAAAGCTTTATACCAACCTCCCATGTCTTACTATAACAATAATGAAATGCCACATATGCTGATAACGTCTTGAATATCATGTTGTGTTACTCTCCCAGCTTGCGGTGCGTCAGCCTGCTTTGTGTAACAGTTAGAGATGCAGAATATAAGGTTTCTTAAAATGGTTGGCATAGTTACGTGTGATGCAATATTTGGGAAATTCTGAAAAACTGATAGAAACCAAGAAAACTAGCTGAATTTTTAAAAGCTAATAAGATAAGGTGCAATGTATTTAGTATGGCTATCTTGTGTGCCTTAAGTATGAAGCATGGAAGTGAATGCATCAGACTGGCAATGGGTTATATTTTCTTTTCCACCTGTATTTTTGTTTTGCATATTTCTTGCTTGTCTCTTCATAAAATCATGAATATATTATCAGTGTGTAGGTCAAAAAGAAAAGAAATACTGGACAAACTTCTTTACTGCAGATTTATTCCAAATGCTCTTCAGATTTTTTTTTTATTATTTTATCATGAGATCCTAGCTCAAAAGGTAAGCTCATCAGTTAAACATTAATTTCAGGCCCAATCATGTTTAATGCTGGACAGATTCTTTTCCAAAGAGAGTGCTGTTATTAGTCTCAGACTTTACTATGAATAATGACGACTGGAAATGCAACGTTTGTGACCAGTACGCTGTCAGAACATAGATACATACATGAATTGTATTGAACAGTAATGTGAGAGAACATGCATATGCACACCTGCTGGATGGACAACCCAAACATAGGTCTTGACAACTCTTATAACTGTAGTAGAAACAGTCTGTTAACTGGAGGCAACAGCAAGAATCTAAAACATGGGTGAAAGGAGACCTAAATGAGGTGCACACATCTTTAAATAGACTGTCTACAATCAGGAGATTGCATATTACTAGAAGGCGTGAGATTTATGAAAAGAGGGTCTATATTATAAAGCTGAAAACTCTAAAGAGTGAATACAAGTACATCGACACATAAAGAGCGATGTAAGAAAAGAACAAAAAACGTATGTAGCGAAAATCAAAACACCCAATGTATTTCTTTAAACAACAGCTCCATATAGGTATACATAAATTAACTAAATAAAGCTAAAATAATACACTTTTGCAGGGGGGCAAGCCCCCCTGCACCCCCCACACCCCCTACATAAATATACCAACTCCAAGACTGCACTACAGTGGGGAAAAGGATATATTTCCTTACCCCCAGGATTGCGCTGCTGGCCAAAGAAATACGTTCGATGTTCTGATTTTTGCTAAATGCATGTTTCACTCTTTTTGTACATCGCTCTTTATGTGTCGCTGTACTTGTGTTTGCTCTTTAGAGCTCTCGGCTTTATAATATAGACCCATGAAAAGAAAGGATGGTTGTAGTCCTGTCTGTGTAGACATTATGTAAGCTTGGGAATCATGTACTTTTTCTCAAAATTCCTGACATTTTGCACATTTGCCTGTAATCATTCCAATAAGCAATCCAGACATTTTCATCTCATAGCCATGAATACAGAATAGGTTAATTATGCAAACATCAGAATTACCTGCTGTGCACACTTTCAATGACAAGATACTTTGTCCCGGTCCCCTTCAATAAACACATGACACTGAAAGATGTTTGACAACCTTTATTAAACTTCCATAAACATAACTTTATTAACCAATATTTATTAATTACAACTGAAACATAGTATAGATGATTTTAATCACAGCATAAACATCCATGTAATGTTAGTCAGGACAGGGTGACCTTACTCATATTGACCTAGTAAGCAGCGTCCATACCTCCACTCACTTACCTTACTTATGAAGCAGCGTCCCACTTCATTTACCATATATTGAATTACACATCCAAACCAAATAAGCAGCATCCTTAACTCTGCTCACATATTTACCCATGAAGTAGCATCCCATCGCCCACTTCATTTACCATTTAATGAATTACACATCAAACCAATAAGCAACATCCTTACCTCCACTGCATATTTTATATATCAAGCAGCCTCCAACTGCTGACTTTCCTTTCCCCACTTATTGAAATGAACATTTAACACTAGAGGGGGAACAGAAGATGGCAAGCCTGTCCCTCTTCTCTGCCCTTCCCGGACTAATAAAATAACCACAATCCCCACTACTCAACAAGAAGTGGAGGGTGGGTGGGTAGCAAGTTCACTCCAAAATGAGATTCCCTACCCAGTTACACTTGCATAAACCCCTTAAGCCCCTCCCTACCCTTACCTCCTTTCCTCCCAGTCATCACTCGTTCCTATTTAACACTATCATCCCCCCTATCCTCTTACTTCCACTAATCTATTTATCTAACCCCCCCCATCAGACGTTGTCCCTGGACAAATTAGTTTGTTACCAAACCTCATTTGTCCCAGTCCCCTTCAATAAACACATCACACCAAAAGACGTTTGACGACTTTTATTAAACTTCCATAAACAAAATTTTATTAACCAGTATTCATTAATTACAACTGAAACATAGTATAGCTGATTTTAATCACAGCATAAACATCCATGTAATGTTAGTCAGGACAGGGTGACCTCACTCATCCTGACCTAGTAAGCAGCGTCCATATCTCCACTCACTCACCTTACTTATGAAGCAGCATCCCACTACTCACTTAATTTACCATTTACTGAATTACACATCCAACCAAGTAAGCAGCATTCTTAACTCAGCTCACTTATTTACTCAAGAACAGAGTCACATCACTCACTTCATTTACCATTTACTGAATTACACATCTAACCAATAAGCAGCATCTTTATGTCCACTACTTATTTTATTTATCAAGCAGCCTCCAACTGCTGACTTTCCTTTACCCACTTATTGAAATGAATATCCACCACTAGAGGGGGAACAGAAGAGGGCAAGCCTGTCCCTCTTCCCCACCCACCAGCCTGACCAGGCTGTTCCCCCTCCCTCCAACCAAAATTTCCAATAACTTAATATCCCATAAAAAAGGGGAGACAAGCTAAACATCATTCAGTGTACGCCATCATCTGTAAACCAAAGTGGATCCCTGCATACAAGTACTGAAAGCCACCAATTGACTAAATGATTAAAATAATCCAAAGATCCCTAACCATTACAAAATAATAACCATAACTTTGTATAACTTCTGTATATTAACTAAATTCTCACTTGTTGTAACTACCAGTATTAACATTGTAGTGAGTCCCAGGACAGTTCCTGCCAAAGGTAACACCAGAACAGTAAACCCAATGCCACGTGAACCACACAAGGGTGATTACCTACCATCATGCCTAAATGAAGCCTTATTTTCCCACCCAATGTATATAACCATGACCAAAATGAGACTTCCTTTCCAAAATCAATTTTAAGAGCAATCCCACCATCACACCAACTATCCAGTATAAGTAGAAAACATAATGACCATCATGGCATTCACTGACCAACAACCACCTTCTGAATAACTAGAATAAATCCATAATAAAAGCCACATAAACTGTAACCCTATGAACCTCCATTTCCCAAATGTCAACCCCTGCAACAAAACCTATCTTGACAATATCCAAAGTCTGTCAATCTTCACACTATCACTTACCCCAACCCTTCCAATCAATGAACCACTGACCAAAATTTAGTAAGTTTACTTAGCCTTACCACTTGTGCAACTGCAGTACTCACAGCTAAATCCTCCTTAACCAACTGAACTATCTTACCTTCCTCCCACTCCTGACCAATTACTAAATCTTGCCCACCAAACTGCTTCCAACAAACAGCTGTAACGCACATTTAACTAATCTCACAAATACCCTGCCATATGCTTTACTTATAAATGTGCCCCAGACTCCTGCAGCAATCCTTTAACCATAACACAACCTGACACCTCGTCAAACAAACTACACCACCAATACCACTGTCATATTAAAACACAAGAAAGTGAATCTAATCCCCAGCAACTCCTGCTAAACCTACTCCAGATTAAATTAAAGACTCCAAATATTCAAGATGCCCAAGTGTCCCTCCATCCTGCTGTCCAACAAGCCACAACCCCCCAAATTATTCCCCCAACCAAATGCATCCCATAATACGTGTAAACAAATGCAAATCCCCATGACCAACCTTATCCATTTACCCCAAGGGCCATCCCAGTGTATAATCTTCCCTCCAAATTTTGCACATTTCAGGAGCCCAAAGGGCTCTACAGCATCCTAATCTACCCTTGTTCTGAAACTTCATCCCTCAAATTTTTAACTCAAACCATAGCCTGCATCTAATAGCAACCCTCAAAACAATACATTGCTTGGACCTACACACCATGTAATGTTTTGTCCACCCCCATGATCTTGTCCTACAATCCCACCCACTGTTGCCAAAAGCAATGGTTAACACTACTAATCTCTCAAAGCAACACTGTCACCATGGACCCCTTCAGTTTAGCAGTTAATCCATTGCTTCACAACTTCATCCACTAGCCATCAATGTCAACAAAACTGACTAAACAGATAAGATCCTCCCTACAATGTTCTTCCCTCATGTTGGCCTGCAATCCCAAAACCATTCCCCCTACAATACCCCCCATCTCTAGATGTGCTGTCACCTCTGTGATTAATTGCAACTCTCCTGGAACAACCATATTTCCATGGCCACCCTACCATTAACTACTAAACATAAATCTGCCACAAAGCCCAATCAGCATGCACCAACCTATCAAGCCTTACCCAATGGCACTCGATAAATAGAAGGCCATAAACCCACCAAGTAAACCAGTTGAACCTCCTGACATACAAAAATCTGGTACCTGAACAGCTGCAAAACATTCATTAATCCATCCTTGTCCCTAGCTTTCACCAACAATGATAATTGTCAAAGCATCACAGCCCACAGAGCAACCCATTGGCACATCCCTGCCCAAGGAATGTAAAAGCCCCACTACCAAGCCCTCAGACCTGCTCTAAACTCATGCTGCAGTAACTCCACCCCCCTATGGCCAACCCCAACTCCCCTTAAACAAAAACCCCAAACCTACTTCACCCTGCCTGTGACTTAACTTTACTCACCTGTCCCCACACTATGCACCAAGTCCAACATGTCTGAGTACTTATTAAAGTAGGATTACCTGCAACTGCATTACGCGCCACTCCAGCGGCCAAAAAAACATCCACTGCAGCAGCATCCATACCTTCCAAGAGCATGTCCTTCAGTCCACCAATTGATGCCCACTCTGCAAAAGAAAAGAAAAGAGAACTGTAAGCACTGAGCACACACTCAAAGTAAATTCTTAAGAGTAGGTGCTGCAAAGGGTCCACCTGGGTCATCAATTGAATGACCTCTACCCTAATGAACCCACCAGAAAATACTAGAATTCAAAAGACAGAGAAAAAAAAAACACTTAGCTGTTATTAGGAGCTGTGCATATTGTGTAAGAGGTAAAACATAACTAAGTCCTAGCATGATTCATAAGGAAGTGTTAAAGCTGCAAGAAGCTAAGAGGATACCTCACCAATTGCATTCTATTAAAGTCCCCCCTTCGCGACTCAGAATGCAGTCTTCTCAGTAACCATCTTCAGATTTAGTATGAAGCTCAAGTGTCTGCAACTGCCTCCAAACCTCAGTCTGCAATAAGTTGCCAATAACCTGCCAGAACTAGTCACATGGAAAATGGACCAAAGCATGAGGCAAACTCTGGTCATGCAAAAACCTGCAGTGTCTCTCTGGCAGTGGGGTCATTGAGTCATTTGAATAGAAAAAAATAAATAAATAAAAACAAAAAGATGCAGTTTCGGTATTCTGTCAATCATCTTTACTCGTAACTGATCAGTTACAATAATTCTATTAGTTTAAAGATTAAGCCATGGGCTCAACTTACTTATAAGCTTTCCATTTTTGTTTTGTTCCTACTCATTTATTCTATTGTGTGCTACTGGTAGATCTGAAGTAGCTTACTTCATTTGATCTTCAACCTGTGGGTCCTCGGATCCATATTGGATCTGACAAGGCTGCATTTTCTAGCTACAGCTCTCAGCTCCATTCCCCTCCCCCCTACCCATAATACCCCCAGTCTTCCTTCTCCCTTCAGATCTTGTTTGCCGCCATAGTGTTGGCAATGTAGTCCAAGCTCCAGAGTTGGTATTTAGGTAAAGTGGTAAAAAAACTTTGACTTTTCTGTTCTCTAAACCTTTCCTGTACTTCCTGGGTTTCTCCTTAGCTGTTTCACCTCTCATAGGCTTTTCTTTCCTCCCTCTTTTCCTTAGAGTGAGTGTGTGCATGTGTGTTTGCTTAGATCCTGGGTTTTGGTATGGTGGATGTCCCAAAACCTGGGTTTAAAAGATGCAGAGTGTGGCCATAAGCTTTCCCCAGTGGATGGCCACACTCTGTGTGTGGTTTGTTTGGGGGTGGTTCACCTCCAGTCCCCCTGTCCTATTTGCCCTGGGTTTGAGTCTATATTAAAATACTGAAACCTCACTTATGCGAATACCTAAATGCCGACACATAAATAGCGAACCGCGAAAACACTCAACGTCCAGAAGGGTGAATTCCAAAATATCAAATTGCCATAGTTGGCTCTTATCTGGTATAGCTCCCTAACGTAAATGTGCAGTAGTTACTGACCTTAAGGTTAGGGTGCGGGTTAAGGTAAGTGCATACATAGTAATACATACAACCTATACTTTAGGGTTAGAAGTAGGGTTATGTTAAGTGTATGTATAGTAATATAGTTGTGTAGCTGAATTTATGCATAAATTATACTTTTCCCATAGTTGGGTGTTGTTTGTTTATAGTTAGATACATTTGTGTGTAGTGAATGTCTGATTAGGATATGGGATATATTGGTGAAGTGTAGATATGGGGAAGTGTGGATTATTTATTTTGTTTGGGTAGGTAGTACATCGCAGGCAGTGGGGCCGGTCAACTATGGCAATTCGATATTTCGAATTTCGCACTTCAGGACGTTCGGTGTTTTCATGGATCACTATTTATGTGCTGGCATTTAGGTATTTGCGTCAGTGCAGTTCCAGTGTTTTAATATAGACCCCTGAGTTTAACCCCAGAGCGCTTAAGGACCGATGGGACAAACTAATTGTGAAGGGCCTATTGTCCTTCACATCTGGGATGGACGTCCCACTGTCACCAGCCAAAGCAGCTGCTGCTGCTTCTTCTTCTTCTCTTTCCCCTCCCTTGACCTCAGGGACTCACCCTCCAGCCAAGAGGTCTGGGGAAGGGGATAAGGTCAAGAATGACTGGCCTCGTAAGCTCTCCCCCAACTGCTTGTCTGAGGCCAACCCTCCACCGAAGACTAAGTCTGTTTCCAGGCCTGCTTCCTCTTGGCTCAGATCCCCAAGGTTTTCTCCCGAGCCTGAGGTCTTTATCAGCTGGTCGCCCAGTAGGCCTTCCCCTCACCGGCTATCCTGGCCCACTTCATCGGCATCTTCCTGCTCCACCCCGAGCCTTTCTAAAGCAGAGATGGAAAAGACAATGCAGAGATTTATCTGCACTCAAATCCAGATGGTGGTCTTGCCAAGGCCTTCTCCGTCTGGAGCAGTTACCTTGCAACCAGTTTTCAGACCTATTACTCCATCTCTGATCCAACCCATGGTCTCAGAGCTGTCGGATCCGAGGATGGTCAGAGTTGTGGGGTCAGTGTTGATAGTACCCTGTACCTTGATGCCAGCCAGTGCCCTGAGTGTGTCAGATCTGACTAGATCGGACCTGAGCTCTTGGAGCTGTAGCCTCATGGTCAGATCAGAGGGAGTGCTCTCTGCTCTGTGCTTGTCAGAGAGGAGCATTCCCCCTTGGCATCTTGGCTCTTGAAGGCTTGGCTCAGACTCCCAGTCCAGGAGGTCTGTTCTCCCTCTGCATTCAATGTGGTGGAGAGGGTTCTCGCAGGGTCGAGGCCTCTGACTATCTCGTCTTTGGACTCTGCCCAGACCCCACTGGCCTTGAGGGCAAGTCCAACCATCTTGCCATCTTGCCCTCTCATGGACAGCCCACAGCTGTATTGCCCTAGGATGTTCCGGTCTTGGAACAACCTGCTTGCAAGGTCACCCCAGAGTGTCCCCCTGAGGTGCTCCCCTGCAAGCATACATGGAAAAGGAGACACTTGGACTCTCCTCCAGAGTCCCTCACAGAGGACATGGACTTGGATGAAGGGGAAGGTTCCCCAAGATCACCTTCCAAGGATGTCTCCTTTGGAGACATCATGGAGATCCTCTGCCAAAGAGAGGGGTGGTGTGCCCCAAAACCAACCTCTGATGAGTCCATGTTCCTGGAGGTATTTGGCTTGGGCCCATCTAACTCTTGGGTGTGTCCCCCTGCTGATCCACTCATGGATCTGATAACATCTAGGGCAGGGAAGGAGCCAGACACCATACAGCCTATACTCAAATGCCATGAAAAGGTCTTGAGCCTCCCTGTGAATAAACTTCACTGGCATAAGGGGTCCCGTGTAGATGCGATGATCGTGGCAGCTGCCACCAAGAAGGAACTCACCAAGGAGAGTTCCACAGTCCACCCACCAAACCGAGAGTCGAGGATGCTGAACCATTTTGGGAAGCGAGTCTATGCTTCAGCGATCTTCTGCATGAAGGAGCTGAACTACTTGGCACATATTATTCGACTCTAGAGAGACCTGGTCAAGGAAGTCATGGACTCCACCCCAGGGTCCATGTTGGTGGAGGACAGGAAGAAGTTTGATGCATGAATGGCCACCATCAAATCTGTAGCCAACACGTCCATGCATTTGCTCTCCCATGCCACGGGGGGAGCTGCACGGGTGGCGGAGTCAGGCGTTGCCATTCGGTGACATGCCTGGCTCCGCTTATGTCAATTCTTGTTGCCCTTTAAGGCATCTTTCGCCAACGCCCCTTATGATGGTTCTTCCCTCTTTGGGAAAACAGTCAGAGAGACTTTAGTACAGAGCAAGAAGGATGGAAAGACACTGTCTGCTGTTGGAGTACGCTTCTCTCCACCTCAAAGGTCCTTTTCCAGGAACCAGCAAGGTCAGAAGAAGATGTGGTTCTGCAAATCTCAGGCGTTTTCCCAGGATGCTCTGGACTCACCTTCCCCCAGAAGCAGATGGGGATATGAGAGATGCCGAGGCAGAGGGGATCCTAGGAATTCCAGGTCTTGAGAACCTTTCTCGGACAAACTTGGACAGCAACCCTAAAGGGTTGCCCGGCTGTTCATTTCTGGAGGCAGTCGGAGGTCGTCTGTCGCTTCACTCACTAACATGGGAGTCCATCACAACAGATCAGTGGGTGTTGCGAGTCATATCCTGAGGTTATTTTGTCCCTTTCCAGGACTTACCCCCTCCTAACAAAACCCTCCCAGATGTCCCACCCATGCAGCAAGACAAAGCAGCAGTACAGCTACAATCACTGCTAAGAAAACAGGTCATCCAACCGGTCCCCCAAGACCAATCCAAATCCGGGGTGTATTCCAGGTTCTTTTTAATGCCAAAAAAGATGGGGGACCTCAGGTCAATTTTGGATCTGTCCCAGCTGAACCTGCCAGTAACCAAGCCAAAATTCCAGATGGTCATGATCCAATCCATTCTGCTTTTTTGCAGTCAAAAGACTGGATGTGCTCGATAGATCTACAGGATTCTTACTATCACATCAAAATGCACAGGTGCTCCCGGATGTTCCTTCACTCTAGCTGGTAGCTAATCATTCCCAATTTTGAGCCCTTCCATTCAGTCTTACCACAGCCCCCCGGGTGTTCACCAAGGTAATGGCAGTGTAACAGCATACCTGAGGCTTCAGGGCATTCAGGGCTTTCTGTACCTGGATGATTGGCTCTTTACTGCCCCTTCAGAGCATCAACTATGTCAAGCCAAAGACTCCTTCTGTTAGCCAACAAGTTGGGCATTACTATCAATCTGAACAAATCAGCTCTTCACTGGTTCAGGTTTTAGAGTTTATTGGGGCATGGCTAGACACAGTGCAATCTATGGTATTCCTCACCTCAGACAGGATATGTAGCTTGATACATGTGTCACATATTCTACAGACCCACTCACCCACAGACAAAATAGTCTTAAGAGCTTTAGGTTGTATGGCAGCCACAATAAATCTTTTTCCTATGGCACGCCTTCACATGAGGGTTCTACAGTGAACTTTAGCGGTACAGTGGTATCTGTTAGACCTCCCTTTTCCTTTCCAGTGAGGATCTCAAAAATGTGCAAAAGATTCCTTCAGTGGTAGATTCAGTCTCCAGACCTCCACAAGGGATGTCCTTTTCAACCTCCTCTACCCCAAACCATGGTGACCATGGATGCCTCCTTGCTTGGGTGGGAGGTGCATTGCTCGGGAAGCACAGTCCAAAGCACATGGTCCCCTCACAAGACCTTTTTGCACATCAATGTCCTAGAGATGAGAGAGGTTCTTCTCACATTGAAAGCCCAACATGCTCATCTCCTTCTGAGAATGATTGCTATTCAGACAGACAACATGTCAGTAGTCTGGTATATCAACAAACAGGGGGGAACCAGATCTTACCCATTAGATCGAGAGGCCATGAAAGTGTGGGAATGGGTGATCTCCACCAGCCGTTTTCTGGTGGCAACACACATGCCGAGACGGTCCAACATCTTAGCGGATAGGCTCAGCAAATCCATCCTGATGCCTTATGAATGCTCTTTGAAAGCTTCAGTAGGAGAACAGATCTTCCTAGAGTAGGGTTGTCCTTGCTGCGATCTCTTCTCATCTCCTTACAATGCAAAATGCAGCAAGTTTTTTGCTCTGAACCCCCCTCCTGGGGAAGCCCCCAGAGACACTCTGATTCATGCTTGGCCTACCAGGCTCCTTTATGCATACCCTCCTATTCTCCTCATGTTGAAATTTCTGCAGAAAACTCTAAGGCTGGGGAGCACCGTGATCCTCATCTCCCCATTCTGGCCTCGACAGGTTTGGTTTCCCTTACTAAGGTCTCAACTAGTCGCTCCACCATGGATCTTGGATCCGGTCCCAGATCTGCTTTCTCACCCCTCGGGGTCTTATTACCCTAATCTGGGCAGCCTGAAGCTCACTGCTCTGCTGCTCTGCTTCTCGTGATTCTCAGGACTCCCAGTCTGTCATCTCCAGTTAAATCCATTCTGGGGCGGCTCATAAGTTGTCAACTAGAAAAATGTATTGCAGTAAATGGAAAAGGTTTTCAATGTGGGCCATTCAGAGGTCTTTGGATCCTTTCACTGCACCACTTCCAGCGGTTCTAGAATTTTTAGCTAGCATTTTTCATCAAGGTGCTAGTTCTTCTACGGTGAATGTCCAACTAGCCACAATTCCTGATTTTCATGCTGTGGTGGATATGTCTTCATTAGTTTCTTCGAAACTTTGTAAAACCTTTCTCAAAGGTGTCTTTCTCCTCAGACTTCTGGTCAAGGATCCCATTCCTACGTGGGACCTCACTTTGTTGTTGCAGGCATTGGTCTCCCCTCCCTTTGAGCCTACGGCTTCTGTGGACATGCAATTTATGACCTGGAAAACTGCCTATTTTGGTTGCCATTACATCTGCTAGAAGGGTGTCGGAACTCCAAGCTCTTTCTGTCAAAGTCACTGCATACTAATCCATCCCTTCTCCCTAAGGTAGCCTCAGAGGCTAATATTAATCAGACTATTAATTTGCCAGTATTTTTTCTGAACTATCAGAAAAAAGGGGAACACAAATTACATTTTTTGGATGTTCACAGGCAGTTGAGATTGTATTTAAACAGGACTAAGTCCTTCCACAAGTCTGATCAGCTTTTTGTGTCCTACACCAAGCCCTTTTTAGTCAAACCTGTTTCAAAAGTGACTATTGCTCACTGGATTTATCTATGCATTGCCTGGGGTTTACTCGGATAGAGGTTTGTCTCTTTCAGGCAAAGTGACAGCTCATTTGACCTGATCCATGGCTATGTCTGTGGCCTTTTGGTCTAGGGTCTCCTTGCATGATATTTGTTCAACTGCTACTTGGGCATCATCTCACACCTTTATTTCTCACTATAAGCTGGATTTGGTTTCTAGGAGTAGAGCATCCTTTGGCCCTGTGGTGCTCTGGAATATCCTTCCATGAGGGCCTCCCAAGGATTAGGTAGCTGGGAACTCTGCCCCACAGGTTGAAGATCAAATGAAGTAAACTACTTCAGATAAAGAAGTTATGTACTCACCATCACATTCCATCTGAGTAGTTCTAATTCAATTGTCTTCAGCCATTACCTCCTCCTTCCCCCTGACCTTATCCTTCAGCCTGCTATATGTCATTTGTTCTGGACTTTTTCTGTTGGGATCCTTGTTTATGCCAGAGCTTAAGGGGTCTTGTGGTATTTTTCTCTTGAAAGATAAGTTTTGTGTGGTCGGGTAATTGTTATATGTGGGGCAGAAAACTTGATCTGAAGGGAGAAGGGAGACTGTGGGCATTATGGGTAGGGAAGGAGCATGGAGCTCAGAGCCATAGCTAGAAAATGCGGCCATGTCAGATCCAATATGGATCCGAGGACCCACAGGTTGAAGACAAATAAAGTAGAACTACTCAGATGGAACGTTATGGGGAGTACATAACTTCTTTTTTCATTGGAATGCGTGTATTAACTAGCATTTCCTATGAACGTATTTAAACCTATATTATCTTAGCTTATAATAGTATAGTCATAAAGAACTGCTGCCTCTGTAAGGTATTCAAGATGGCTCTTCAGCCAAATCACAGGCACAGCCAAACACAAGCAACTCAGCCAGATCACTCGCCCCAGTGCCGAGAAGTCACAGACTTCAAAACAGCTATTCCCATAATAATTGTCCCGGTTGCTCTTCAATTATAACTCAAGTAACATGCATTTGAACATTGGGAGCTATGCCTGCCCTAGCCCTCAACCACAGCCATTAATGCCACCCAATGCATATGCACTTGGCAGAAATTCTTCAAGAGCAACTTGCATCCTGCGAAACAAGCAGTCTCTCAACCCTCCCCTGAGGGAACCACAGCCACGACTAGCAACGTACGCCAGAAATAGGGCTAGAAGTCAAGCAAACACTATCCAGTGTCTTCCTTATTCAGGGTTTTTCTTTCTTATCTGATCAAAATATGAGGCAAAATCCCAACTCCCCCCAAACTCGACCTACCATCAACAAAACAACTGAGCTGCCGAAATGCCACAACAAACTCTGCCAGCCTGACATCATCAGGCGACAACCCTCACCCTCAATGGCAACATCAAGCCTTGATTACCAGCAAACAAATTTTCAGAATCCCCAGTGATTGATGGCCTCCACTCATGAACCTGTTCCAGCAATCCGAGCCTACCTCATGTACAAGGACAGAACTGTCACACTGACAAATTTTGTCCCCCCCCCCCTTTCCCCTTGGAGAAGCCCTATCTACACTGAGCTTGCATTCCTCCCAATCATCAAAGCATCTCAGAAGGGGGGACAAAGACCCAAGATAGGGACAAGTTCCAAACATAGCTGCTATGAATTGAGAAAGCCGCAAGACAAGAGAATGCATCCCAGCATGCATTCCCCATTAGAGCACAAAAGTTTGAAACACACTTAGTGGCTTCAATACTCATACTATCCCAGTCACCTCCAGAAATTGCAAACCTCCTGAGGAACAAGCATGAGACTGAAATCTGGACATGGTCAAAACCTGGACAGTCTGCAAAACCCAGGCATATGACCAACATGCGTACCCGCTTCCTCCTCCTTGGAAAAGACCCCCCCCAGCCGCCATTGCTACCTTAGCCCTGAAACAAGCTTCCCCCTGCTCCAGCAACCAAAGAAAACAAACCACATGACAGAGCAAATACCACAGAAAGTATAATACCGAACTGGTGACATTTAAACCCATCTCTTTCCGGTAGAGACACCAAGAACCAAAGTGACATAAAGGCCCAAAACTAGAGGCAGAATTTAATATTACTCTCCTTCATGTAAACATGTTAGAGAGTTTTTCAACACACAGCTATATACAGTGGATATAAAAAGTTTATGCACCCCCTGTTAAAATGCCAAGTTTTTGTGATATAAATAAATGAGACCACAATAAATCATTTCAAACTTTTTCTCACCATTAATGTGACCTATAACCTGTGCAAACAAACAAATCTGTTAGGGGAAAAATATAGAAAATAAAAAGCGTACAATACACTGGTTGCATAAGTATGCAAGCCCTTAAATTAATACTTTGTTGAAGCACCTTTTGATTTAATTACAGCATCCTCAGTGATACACCATGCAAATCAAGAATTGTGTGAGGGGGGCCACCAATTGCATGAGAAAAGCAATGAGAAGAAACCCGAGAGGTATGAAGCAAACAGGCAGTCAAAAACACAACTAAGGTACACCAGTCTCTATACACCACTTTTCAAACACACCCAACTTATATTAAATACGGAATCCTGAAAAACATCCTCATGAAGTTCAGTTTAACACAACAAATGTCCAGGTTAATACCCGAAATCCCTATTCCATCCACAGCCCACCACTGCCCCCTAACTGCTATAACCATTCATAGTACAATTCTTCCAATGTCTCCAAAAGTAAACAGCCGTAAAGAGGCCAAGGGGGGAAAAAAAAACCTCACCCATCCAGCACCACCATGCCTCCACTGTTTCCCAAAACCTACACATGTCCTGAATACCTACAGGTCGTCTGGACATGGAACGTATCTCAGCAAGTTCATGCCAAAATGCAATTATCTACCCAGTTACACTCGTATAAACCCCTTAGCCCCTCCCTACCCTTACCTCATTTCCTCCCAGTCATCCCTAATTCCCATTTAACCCGTTCATCCCCTACCCTCTTACTTCCACAAATCTTTTTATCTAACCCCCCTCAGAAGCTGTCCCTGGACAAATTGGTTTGTTACCAAACCTCATTTGTACAGAACAATGCAATGGAGGGTGTATGTCAGGTTGACATATAAAAATTGTCTACACAGCAGACTACTGTGATATGCAGACAATGTATAATGCATTAAAACAGAAACACCACAATTGTTCTTAACTGGCACATGCCAATGTTGTTACCCAGCTGAGTTTAGCTGAGCAGCACAGTGACTTTTCTGCATGATGGAAGATGTGATGAAAACATTGTGTGGTTAGTCTGCACCCACTGGTGCTTGGCTGTAGTGAACTAGTGAATACCATAGCTACCACAGCTGTGCACTTTCTGAATCATGCCAAGCCACTCAGACATAATTTACATATTGGATGGACACAGGCGCATATCAGAGTAACTGTATTTACTTACTGGCTCCTTGGGTTTTGTGAACTGCAGAGGGTTCTGATATGGGTTCCCCAAGTGCATAGAAGTCCCAGACAATGTGCACTGAATCTAAATCTAGCAGGATTATTTCATTCAAACTCCATAATGTAGTGCCCAGTGACACAGAATCATTATTTACAATTGTTTGTCTTAACTTGCCATTTATGTTAAATACATAGCTCAACATGGCTGGCCAGTTGGAAATGTAACACTGCTATGCTAGTCAATGCTTTGTGCATGGCTCCAGTCATTTTTCCCAAAGCAGATTAATGCTGTGTAGCTGGAGTGTAATTTACTATGCTGTATGCAGTGTAGCTGGAGTGTAATTTACTATGCTGTATGCAGACTGCCATTATTCCCACTCTGTTCTCTTGACATTTATCAGGGTAAACACTGCAATATGTGTCAAGATAAAATATTGTCATCAGGTGAACACAATTTAATAAATGTGTTGGATTTCATTTTAGTTTCCATTTACTGCATTTATTTGTTTTAAATGAACTTCATACTGTGAATATGAAACATTGCAGAGTTCACAAGGAAATGATCGCTTGGTTTCTTTTAAGATATCTTTTTGGAATGTAAATTGTATTTGTGGCAGAGGTCAGTTCATCATCTAATACACACTGCACCATAACAGAAGGAATTACAGAGCATCAGTGTAACATAACTGCTTTAGAGTGGACGGTGAAAACATTCTGCAAAAAGTTCAGTTATCTGAGGCCGTTTAGTGGAACAAAAGAATGCAAATAGTAATTTAAATGTATCTGTCTGTATAGGTTCATAGATTAATAGGTGCTTACTAGGCTAACGATCACAAGGGCCTTTTTAAGCCTAGCCATGCATCCCAAATCTCTGACAAGTTTTGATACCCTTGATAAGTGTAAGCATGGGCCTGGGAAATGAACCGTTTACAGTTTACCTGTTTGCATTAGAGACATAGGTGCCAAAAAAGGGATGAATTTCCGGTTTCCAATCCAATTGTCCAAGTTGCACATGAAATGGGTTAGGGAGGAACTCAGCTTCACATGGATGGGGAGCCTGTTCCATAGATGGTGTAGTCTCTGGGATACATACCTATCTTTCCAACAGGTCCGATTTATATCACAGGCAAGGTATAAGCCTTTAGAATGGGTAATTCTGGTAGTGCTTGTTTTGTGGATATGCAGGAGGTCCAACAGAGTGGGTTCTGAAAATGCCCTGTATGCCAGGCATAGGTCTTTCCTCAAAAGCCTATAGGAGACAGAATACAGGGACAGTGGCTTGAGGCAGTCTGCATAGGGCATATTACTTACTCCCTGTATTCTTTTAGTGAGGAACCTCTGTGGATGTTCCAGTTGTTGATATGACTGGTCAGGTACATATTTCCAGTCAATGAATACGATATAACTGGTGAAAAAAAGCGTCCGGTTCCAAGGAATGAGACAAAAGTTACTAAAACTGTCTTTTATTGGTACATCTGGCTAAGCGCTTTCATCTGTCCTCCATAGACTTCATCAGAACACCAATTCTCAAACTAACAGCCTTTAAATAATACTAATTAATTCAAATTATCCAATCCTGTAGCACACCAATTGGATCTAATGAATATTAATTTCATGAATACTAAATAGTTCATCCTAACCATATATTCTCCTAAAACCAACAGCCACAAGAAGTCATGAAAGACATAATATCATAACTGAACAGTTGTATTACAGTTTATACATAATAAAAACTCATTATGTTATAAAAAAGGAAATTAAATAATATTAAAAATGTTTAAAAAAGTTAAAAATACAGTTTAATTATGTTTCTCAATAAACACACACACTGTGGGAAACTTGTAAGTCAATAATTATACTAAACTAGTAACAATACCTGTACAAAATTTGATGTTGTTTTTATCTTACCCTTTCTAAGCCCTTAACAAGGGCCTTACCATTTTTAGAATATCTCAACAATTCCAGCCCATATCTAAAATTTACCCATAAATGTAATAGTAGAGGTATATCATATCTTGATACATACATTTATACCACAAGTGAAGGTTTTAGGTCAAAAATATACAGAGAAGAGACCTTCAGTAACACATATTTGGAATTCTCCAGTAATCATCCATGGAACCAACAAAAGAAAAGTATAATCAAGGGGCAATGTATTAGAGCAGCCCGGATGACCTCGTATCATTTGGAGATGGTTAAAGAAAGTGACCATATAGGAAATATGTTTAGAGATAGGGGGTGCCCCAATGAACTTATCAGTGATGTTACAGGGTATGTTAAAAGAGAATGGGGGAAAAGTATAAACCCCTAATGGGTGTAGATGTGGAGATGATTGATGAGACTAATAACAACAAATATAACAGAGCCTGTATTCTGGGGTTTAACCCTTACGTAAAGGAGGTCAAAAGCATTATACATAAAAATTGGAATATTTTGCGATGTGATGAGGGGGTGCATAATAAATTGGGAACAAAACCCCTTTTTGTATACAAAACTGGAACGAATTTAAAAAGGAAAATTCAAAATAGTGAGAAAAATAGTGATACAACTACTGCAAGTACAAGTAAATGTGGACACTGTAATCAGTATTGTGTCATACATGAGGAGAACACCCGTACTATAGACAATATTAATAAAACAATAGTTAGGTTTAAAATGGGCAATTGCCAGACTCAGTTTGTGATTTATTTATCTATCTGTACAAATTGTCCATGTTTCTACGTAGGAAAATCTGAGAGAAGGTTAAGAAACTGAATATATGACCATCTTTATTGTATCAGAAAACAAGATACTAAGAAACTGAATATATGACCATCTTTATTGTATCAGAAAACAAGATACTAATAATGCCCTATATAGACACATTAGGAATAGTGAGACTTGTAATACCTTCAAGTTTGCAATTTTAGAGTGTGTAAAGATTAATCCAAGAGCACGTGATATGAAAGGTATATTGGGGGAAAGAGAAGTGAAGTGGAAAATATTATTAAACGCAGCCACTTACCCCGGGTTAAATGATTGTATTCTCACTAAGCCCTTGTTAAGGGCTTAGAAAGGGTAAGATAAAAGCAACATCACATTTTGTACAGGTATTGTCACTAGTTTAGTATAATTATTGAGTTACAAGTTTCCCACAGTGTGTGTGTTCATTGAGAGACATAAATTGTATTTTTAACTTTTTTAACATTTTTAATATTATTTAATTTCCATTTTTATAACATAATATTTTATTATGGAATTTTTTATGAGTTTTTATTATGTATAAACTATAATACAACTGTTCAGTTATGTTATTATGTCTTTCATGACTTCTTGTGGCTGTTGTTTTTAGGAGAATATATGGTTAGGATGAACTATTTAGTATTCATGAAATTAATATTCATGAGATCCAATTGGTGTGCTACAGGATTGGATAATTTGAATTAATTAGTATTATTTAAAGGCTGTCAGTTTGAGAATTGGTGTTCTGATGGAGTCTATGGAGGATAGATGAAAGCGCTTCACCAGATGTACCAATAAAAGACAATTTTAGTAACTTTTGTCTCATTCCTTGGAACCGGACGCTTTTTTTCACCAGTTATATCATATCGATTGACTGGAAACTGTTGGGTTTGACTGGTGTTATTACTTTCTTGGTGTGGTTAGGTACATACCAAAGGGTACATTGTACTTTATGATAGGTCTAATGAATGCCGAATATAGTGAAACAATGACATCCTTGGACTTAGATGCCATACCTTTGTTTATAAGTTGTGCAACATAGAATGATTTCCTCACCACTGTAGAGACATGATGATCAAAGGCTAGATTACTATCTACGTGTGTCCGTAAGTCCTTGACTACTGAGTCAACTCTAAGGGGTGTTTTGTCAATATGATAGTTACTCGGGATGGCTGACTTCCCAAAGGATACTATTATGACTTAAGAAATCAGTGAATCATATGTATTTTCTGTTGCAATCAATCAAGTGGTCTTTCTGATGGGCAGGCATTCCCAGTGGAATGTCCAATATATCAATGCCCGCATCTGATGTTCAACCCTGACTTCTAAGGAAAAGATTTTAATTATATATGAGGAAAACAGATTGAGTCAGGCCTTGTTGCATCCTATGGAAAACAGATTCTCTCCTTTGTTGCCTTACATGTGTGTGTGTGTGTGTGTGTGTGTGTGTGTGTGTGTGTGTGTGTGTGTGTGTGTGTGTGTGTGTGTGTGTGTATGTAGCTTCCTAGCAGTTTATTGAATGCACAGCTTGTTGACAGCTGCTTTCTCTGTCAGATGCATGTGACACTGACAGCAGGTAGCACAGTAGTGACTTTTCCAGTCTTAATGTTTTTTTTCTTGTGATTGAGTATTTGAAACTATGAAGATAGTATGTAAATGATAGAAAGTTTGGTGGCAGAGCCTCCATGTTAGCAGTGTGTGGATGACCCCCCACACACATAAAATCAGATGGCACAGTGGTACAGCGGTTTGCATTTTCACCTCACAGCAAGAGGTTCTCTGGTTTGATTCTCAGCTGGGGTGCCTTCTGAGTGGAGTCTGCATATTCTCCCTGCAGTTTCCTCTTGGCTCCAGTTTCCTCTGACATTACATAGACATGAGTGTGGAGCATTTATCCCTGAGCTTCTGCTGAAAATTGGCTTGTTCCGAGTCAGACTTTCCCAGTAAACAAATGTTAAATAATAAAAGAAATAAAACTTGTTTTTGTGATTTTTTTTTTCATATTACTCCTAAAAAACAGACAGAAAATATCCACCAGATGCCACAGGAAGATTTTTATATGCAATTTATTTAAAATAACAAATAATTTCATCTCCAGCATGTAAGACTTCATTTGACTTACCTTTGAAATAAGGAAGCAAAGTTTCCTTTTGCAAACTTTTGAACAGTTTACTTCCTCTTAACGTGTTCAGTTTTTTTGTGTAGTCAGTATTCTGACACTGATGAAATTGCTGTTGATGTAATGGAGCAGCAACTATCAATCAAACACACACACACACACACACACACACACACACACACACACACACACACACACACACACACACACACACACACATACATTATGCCAAAAAAAAACTGTGATTCATTTCATCTAAAACACATTTCATCGATGCTACATTTTATCAAAGCATATTTCATTGAAGTTTTCATATACATTAAATACATCTCTAAAATCTTTTTTGCATAAAGGCAAGCTTCTATGCACCCCCACACTTTTTAACATAAGAAACTAACCTGATGAGTCTCACACACTGAATAACTCTGGTACGCATACATAAGTTTCTAGAAACGGGGGCACTACAGAACATAGGGCATTACCATGGTAAAAGTACTGATGAACCCTAATTTGTTTTGCAATTCCTATCCTGCAAAACTACAACAGCAGTCATTTTCTATACCATTACACAATTTTCAATGACATGTGCTTAGATAAAACGAACCACAGTTTTATATATATATATATATATATATATATATATATATATATATATGGGTCACTGTTGTATTATCAAAAACACAATCCCTCGAATTGTGTTTCTGTTAATACACTTTAGTGAAAGTGCATATTGTTGAAAGTGCATACTGTAGACAATATGCACTTTTACTAAAGAAATCAAAACCAAAAAAAAAACGTAAAAACATGAAACAGTGTTATGCAGGGAGGCAAGCTCCCCTGCACCCCCACGCCGCCCTACTTTATTATTCCAAGATTGCACTATAGTGGGGCAAATGGAATATTCCCTTATCCCCACTGTACCATGATGTCAGCGATAGCTTCATTAGTTATAAATCAACACTATACATTGATATACAACTAACAGTGCATGCAAACTGCATGCTTACTTTACCTTCTCACTCCATATTAGCGAAAGTGTATTTTCAATAAAATGCACTTTCGCTAAATTGTGTCCGCCGAAACACGATTTCGATAAACCGTCTTTCGACATTCAGACAGTGACCCATATATATATATATATATTTTTATAAAATGAGGTGCCGATGAAGTGAACGGAATATACGTAAATAATCACAAAAAAAAGAACTCGAACATCACCTGTAGTTTTCTTTGTTATTCTTGTGTGCCTTAGGCATTTGTTTAGTTTAAGCTATAGTAGAATTAAGAATCAAACTATTTGGTCTTGCTTTAGACAATTTTATTCAGCCAAGTCAATTTTCTATCAAATGGGATTTCGATTCCTTTTTGACCAATTATGGTTATACTATTTGTGTTTTTTTACCAAATATAATAGATTTGTGTGTGTGTGTGTGTGTGTGTGTGTGTGTGTGTGTGTGTGTGTGTGTGTGTGTGTGTGTGTGTGTGTGTGTGTGTATCTGAGTATATATTTATATGGGTCTACTTCATAACAACGAAAGACCAGAAGAACACAGAACACTGAGATGAAAACAACAAAACCCCAGAACATTGAAAAACATATAAGTTTACAAAACACACATACACAAAAACACACACACAACTACCCCAGACTAATAAACAAAACACTCTACACTAATGATAGGCAGGGGGGCAAGCCCCCCTGCACCCCCCACCCCCCTACTTTAATATTCTAACTCCGAGATCGCACAGACACACAAGGCAAACACACACCCACACAGCACAGTCCCTCACACCACAGTCACAACACACACTTACACACAGCATTTCCCCTCAAAAATACACTCACACACACACTTACCTATAGCAGAACAGGAAAAGCGCTAATTCAAACTCCCGTAACATTGGTGTTTTGAGGTTTTGTTGTTTTCATCTCTGCGTTCTGGATTTTGATTTTCTGGTCTTTCGTCCAACTCAAGTAGACCCATTCATATATATATATATATATATATATATATATATATATATATATATATATATATATATTTATATGCTCATATGTTCTTACTAAGTACTGGGCAACCAGTTGGCAAACCATTTGAGCCTAGCCAAAAAACCCTGTTCTAAATTTCCCTCTAGTCTCAATGAGTGCAAGACAAGATTGACCATGAGAGAGTTTGAGGCTGCTCATACAGTTACCTATGTTTAACTTGATGGTGGCAAGGGTAATACTCTGCTTGATATGTAGTGGAAGTTTGTTCCAGAGTTGAGAGTTACATTGGGATATGAATTATGACAGCTTGTGTTACTTATCTGCTGATGAAGTTTAATTCCTTTAACTGAGTATTTGATGTGCCATTAGTTGTGTGAAGGAATAGGAGATCAAATATGGTTGGATCTTTCATGACACAAAAGGTTAGACATAAATCTCCACAGAGGAGTCTGTAAGAGACTGATTAAAGGCAAGGGCTGCCAGTCTCTAGTGAAAACTAAGATTTTTAAGGTCAATAATCATTTTCCTTATGACTCTCTAAGACCTCTCAAGTTGTGTGATATATTTAGGTAAATACATACCAAAAGGTGTGTTGTATTTAGTAGTAGATCTGCTAAAATATGACTGAATCAGAGTAAAGACTTTGCTGGATCTGGTGAAAATGTCTTTGGAAATTATTTGGGCAAGATAAAAGGCTTCTAAACTACTGTGGAAACATAACGGTCAAATGATAAGGAATTATCAACAACAGTACCAAGGTCCCTAACAGCAGTGTCTGTTTGGAAAGGTGCATCACCAATACAGTAAGTGAAAGTGTTTTGTTTACCAAAATGAACTATGCTATTTTTTTTTTTTTTACGTTTAACTTGAGACCGTAGTCCTTCCCCAGTTATTAACATGGCCTGTGCCATGTTAGAGCAATTCTGAATCAGGTTAAGACAGAATAACAGCACACAGTTTACAGACATCTGTAAACATAGTTAGCCATATGCCAGAACTGCTGGCTGGATGGTCTGAGAAATATATACCAAATGGGAGAGAGCCCTGAACTGACTCCTGTGGTATATCACCGGCAACTGTTTTGCTCTGAGAGGTGATACATGCTATTCTAGCAACAAATGGTCTCTCAGAAACCAGTTAGCTCTCCAACACACAGTAGAAGGAGTTACATTCATATTTAGAAGTCTATCAATAGCGTCTATATTAGATAAATGAATGCTTAAATGTTTGAATCTCTAAAGGTCGACCTTAAGAGATCGAGCAGTTAAGTGTTTGAATATCTTTAAAAATGAAAAACAATTAAAGTAAAACAAAAAAAAAAACGAAATGCTGGAATCATGGGGACAAGCCCCCCTGCACCCCCCACAACCCCCGCTAAGATCATGCTACAGTGTAGGGAATGGGAAATTTCCCATTTCTGCTCTGCCGTGCACTGAAGTGCTATCTTGGAGTTGGTATATTTAAGTAGGGGGTGTGGGGGGTTCAGAGGGGCTTGCCCCCCTGCCAAAACCCTTTCACTTTACTTTTTTTTGTTTATTACATTTTCGAACACTTAAATGTTTGATCTCTAAAGGTCGACTTTTAGAGATTCGAATATTTAAGCGTTCATCAATGTAATATAGACCCTATCAATAAAGCTTGTATGGGGAATTGTGTCAAAGGCCTTGGCCAAGTCAGGTCTAGATATGCTGTATGCACTACAAAACCACTATCCACTGCTTCAATAACTTTTTCAAATAAATCAATAAGGTAAAGAGGTAGGACCTTCTTTTGATAAAAACAAACTGATGAGGATACAAGTTTAAGAGATTTTCAATATCCAGATTAATGAAGTCAGAGATAAAGTACTCCATAGCTTTACATATGGGGCTAGTGAGACTAATGTGTCTATTGTTACAGGGTCTGTGGTTGGGCCACCCTCATATAATGGCATTACAATAGCTGTTTTCCAGGCTTCAGGAATGTAAACAGTGGAGAGGCTTACATTAAAGAGTTTAAGTGGGGGTTAAGAAAGGACATATTTGGCAGTGATAATCAGGCAACCTGATATGTTGTCGGGGCCCATGGGTCAATAAGGGGAGTTGCTAGAATTGTGAAACCTATGGGATAGCTATAACTGTTGGTGGAGTAAAATTTTCATTAAATTGTTAGCTAGAATATTAGGTATTTCCTTTGGGTCATAGGATGTAGAATTATTGTGTTTAGCTCCAAATACTGTTGATTGCTAGTTCATAACTTTCCAGACTTAAAGACATTTGCAGTTATTTTTGGTTTTAGTGAAAATTTTAATGTCATACTCAGTATTGAGCTTTCTAATGGCTCCCTTAAGCTCTTTGTTCATTTGCTTAAGTGAGCTCTTAAGGTAGGCAGAATGAGACCTCTTAAAAGTATTAGGCAGTTTCTTTCTCTTTTTATTAACCCCACATTCAACAATCATGTAGTGGCAGTGGTCAGAAAAGCCTTTTACTTGGTTCATCTCATAAGTGAAGGGATTACATCCAGAAGAAAGGAGTTTATTAGCTCTCTATACTCCTCCCTCATTAGACCAGTAATTGAGTATAACACCCCATTTTGGATGTACCTCTCTGAACATCTGCACCAACTGGCAAGGCCACTGAAATACCTCACAAAGAGAATCCATGGCTTCCAACACCCGTCTTATGGAGACAGGCTCAAATCACTATCACTCTACTCAGTATTGCACAGATTTCTCAGGGGTGATCTGTGTCTTGCCTACAAGGCAATTTTGGACCCTGCCTTACTAGAGATACTCCATATCTATAAGTCTAACTCTTCACACAATACCCACTCAAAAGGCCTGAATCTAATATGCAACATCAACCAAACCTGCTGGAGAGACAAGTTTGTCTCCCAAAGTTTGCCATGTCTCTGGAATAGACTTCCCATACATGTCAAACAGAGCACCTCACTGACCCTCTTCAAGCACAACCTTGATGAGTGGAAGGGAAACCACAAATTTGTCTCAGGGGTTCCACCTGTGTCCCTCATTGACAAGGGAGGCAGGTGCTGACTGAGTTTTCTTTTTAGGGGTAAACTCTTGTCAAGGTTTGTAAAGACTCCAGGGCCTTTAGCCTAGTAACCTCCTATGATCTTATGATTCTATGATATAATTTATTTATATGGATATTCCACCATTCGGGTTTGTTTTTAAACTTCCCATGATATTTGTTGGGGATAGGTACTTTTTTAGCAATTAAACTATTTATATGTGAGTAGAAGTCAGAGGCATATGCAGCAACTTTAGCAATAGGATCCTTCAGAGGAGGATTACAGCAGAATTAATTGATCATCAAGTAGCTGAAGAAAGTTTACTTTTGAGAAGTCCCTAAACACAAAACTAGAGAGGATGTACCACCAGTTTTAAAGAAAAAGATCGCTAAACCATGGTCTGATTTAACAAGCAAAATGATACTTTGGTGCAACAGGTGGCATAAATGCCTTTGGTTCAAAAGACTGCGGAATCTATTCTCACAGATCGACTACTGATACTGCAGTGCAGCATAATGGGTGCTGCCCTTCTGAGTGCGCTGTCCTTTGGATCAGATGTTAAATGGAAGGCCCATCTGCTTGAGTTGGTGGTAGCTCAGGTAGATGTAAAAGATCCCATAGCACTTATCAAAAAGAGTAGGAGTCCTTTATTTAACAAATCACGAATATTTACAATTTAAACTGAAAAAATAAAATAATGTTTACATTATTTACAATATCATACGCAAACTATTTACATTGACCTCATATTCAGTTTTTACATTAAAAATACATTTAGATTTGACCCCCACTATACTTTCCACAACCAAAATCTTATATTTTTTTTAACATTTCTGATACATTCCATTTAGCATTATATATCATTTATTTCACTCTTTGGTTCCAAATTATCCACATAGCATTACATATTTTTTAACAAAATTTTCAATAAACGATTTATCTTTATCTTTATAAAAACATATTCAATCATATCCATATTAATGTTTTTGTATCCCTTAATCTTTTCTAAATAATGATTCTTATCTAACTTAATCCATAATGTATCAATTATTTTACATTTCAAAAAGACATGTTTAGTAGGTTCTTCTTTATGACAATTCTGACATATTTTTTCACTTTTTTATATGGCATGTTTGCTTTGACTGATAATGTTCTTATCACCAGTCTCCAAAATAAAAAATAAAAATAAATTATGACATTCTACTCTCTGTTTAAATCTTTCATTTCTTGCTTTTATCCCTCAGATTTTCACTTCCTCCATGTTTTTATAGGTATACATAAAAATATTTCACTATTACTTTTTTGCACTAGTTTTTTCTTTTATCTTCTTAATCTTCTGTATTTTCCACATTACAATTTTTTCTTGATGTGCTTTCATTTCCTCATACATATACTCTTTTACCACCTTTTATCATATCCCATATTTTTTATATTTGTTTTCCAATAATAGACTTCTTAAATTACCACCTAAGTATTTTATATTGATATAATGAAACTGCAAATGCCACTGTATTTATAAGTCCTAAACCACACTCCTCTTTTGCTACATATAGTACAACTGTCTTTACAGCATTAAGACAAGCTCTCCATATAAAGGAAAGATAGTATTAATGATATATTTTTCAGTTGATAACAACATGCTACCATACTAGCTATATATGAAATAGTTACTAATACAAGAGAGTTAAGCAAATAAACATTTTTCTCAAAAGAAAGATTAAAAGACCTCCAAAAGCACATATTTTCGATTTTTTCATAACATTTTTCCATTGTTGTAATGTATCTTTTTTTCCAAATGTAATACATAATAACTTAATTCTTGAGAGTTGAATTCAAGATTTTTAATCCTATCTTCATGCTATATACCTTTACTTTTTTCTATGTTCAAACACATACCAATTTTATCTAAAACAAATTCTACTTGCTTATAACTTCTTCTATTTCATGCAAATGCCAAGTATCTAAGATGATGCCATCTGTGTATCATAACATTCTGGAAATATTGTTTGTTACCTTCCTTTGTTTTATATCTAACATTACCATCTACAGAATTAATATAACTAGTTACTGCATTCATAACTAGTGAAAATATAATGTTACTAAAAGGACATCCTTGCCTTATATGTCTTAATATTTATTTCTTCTCTCAGCCCCCCATTAATCAAAAACTTTAGTTTTGTTCACTGTGTATGCTGTAACACATACATTTCTTATTTTCACACTTAACATATATGTTTTGAATATGCCCCATAGCATATGATGCTGAATGATGTGAAAAGCTTTGCTTAGATCTCCTATCATATTTAAAGTCTTTTCTTGCCTATTTAGTATGTCATCTATAGTTTTTCTAAAAATCATTAATAATTCTTGGCATCCTTTTTCTATAGCACTATATGTGGAATGTAGTATAATGTTCTTAAGTTTTGATTCAACTCTTTTCTATAGTATTTTCATAAAGATTTTATAATCAGTATTATTCTAAACAATAGGCCTCCAATTTCTTATATTTTTCTCTCAATGTTTTTAACATACACATTTAAATAGTTCACTACATAATTCTTTACATTTAAATCTTTCATTAAACCATCTGTTTAATACTTCTGTGAAATACGTCCTTTGACTTACTGTCATATTCTTATACATTTGATATTCTAAGTCATACAGCCTTGCTAGTGAATGTATATTTACTTGTCCTCATACTATATCCAGTTCTTCTAATTTTATATTTTTTCCAAATCTATATTTTCTTCCTTAGAGGAAGTTCTTGCTTTCCATGATATCCTTTGTTTATTAATAATATATTTAAATAAATCCTTTATATATTATGCAACAATACACATTGTATCTCTTTGGCCTTTCTGCACTATCCTTTTTTGGTTATTAATTCTTTTGTTATACTATCTACCTTAACTATTTTATTTAAATAAGGAGTTATATCTTCTTTTTTCATCTTATAAGAAATATCTTTATTTATATAACAGCTTTTTTGCTTTTTTTTTTTTCTTGATTCATTGCATGTAACTCTTGTTCTTTCTTAAAAAAATTAATTTTCATTCCTTAATAAATTTTTAAGAAGTTCTTCACTTAACTTACTATAACTCTTTTTCACTTTTTGCCATGTCATCCTTGATAAGATTTTTTATATTTCTTTTTTAAAAGACATCAACCATTCAGACAAATTTTTATAGAACTGTTGCATACTTATGTGATCTTACCATAATTCTAACTTTGCTTTTTCACCCTCACCTACCTACTGTACTTCATTAATTCTTTTCATGCTTTTTTTCTATCGTACATTACTAACTTGGTCTCTCAATTCTATCCCAATAGCTTTATGGTTTGAAAAAATATGTATACATCTAATGCACCTTCACTTTTAATTTCACATCCTTCCAAAAGCAAAAAATAGTGTATCTGTGTTCTGTATATTCCTTTACTATATGCCCATGAACTGTTCTTCCATATTCTTAACTTCCCACATCTCATAATTTCTATAACTTTTTCTTATATCATTCCCTCTCTTTTTGTTTCTCAAGTTACAATTGAAGTCTCCTTCTGTAAGAACTTTTATATTAATAGCAATGCAATTCAATATCAGGGCACACATATCTTCTCTTTCTTTACTAGTTACATATGCATTTAATGCAATTATTCTATAGACTATCTCTCCATCTAAAATCAATAGCCATTATCCTACCCACTAAAATTTTAGTAATAACAAGCACCTTAATAGTCTTTTTCATACTTATTGCTATTCGTGAATGTAAATCTTGCACTAAATTCCAGTATATCTCATTACCCCACAGACATTCTGTTTGAAATCTTTCTTTCATTAAAATTCTTGTATCGAATAGCATAATTATATCACTATCACATTTTAACCACTCTATAATAGCTAGTGTTCTAACTGTGGTCTTAAAACTGTTAACATTCAGTGCTAGTATCCTGCAATTACCATTATTTCTGTTTAGGAGAATGTTCTAAGGAAAAGGAATACAACCTTGACCCTTTTTCTTTCTTCTTTTCCTTTGTGTTTAATCCTGTAAATTTTCTCTTTTTCTCTTTCAGTCTTTTACCTGTAGATTTTTCTTTTATTGTATTCCAGGTAATATCTTCTTTGTCACCAACTTCAGTATCTTGTAGCTTTTTCTATATTTAATTCTTGTTTTTAAGTGTCATACTTTTATCATCATTTTTTCGACTCTTTCTTCTATATTTTGTCTACATGATTTTGTCCCTGTTCTTCTTCACTTACTACTTCCATAACTCCTTGAATGTGTTCAGGAACAGTAGGTTCATGTATGTCTACTATCCTTTCTTTAGAATCCATTGCTGTCTAACCTACTTTATTGCATTTATAACATTTTAATTCACATTTTTTCCATTGTAACCTATTGCACCTCTTACAAAACATTTCCTTTTTATAAAATCAACAATCATATGATCTGACTTTCTACATTAGAAACACATTTTGGGTTGACCCCAATATTTAACAACACATTTTTGGCCATCTATATTTATAATACTAGGGATATGAATGATTTTATCATTTTCTATTTTTACTACAACATTACATTCCCAACCCTGAGTCCATAATCCTCTGCTGTCAAAAACTTTAGAAATGTCCTATACATCTTTACCTGGATCTACTTTAAATAAATGAATTACCACTTTATTGGATTGCAGAAGATCAAGACCACATTGCTAAAAACTTAATTCAATGAACTCCTGGAACATCCTATTCTACTGCTGGGAAACTAACCACTTGGCCACCATGGTGAACATTGCCCTTTTCTCAACTGTAGTGTGAGCTCAGAACTGGCATATTTAGTTAGGGGGTGTAGGGGTTTAGTGGGTGAAGCCCCCACTTTGGTGGGTTTAATTTGATTCAGTTTGTATTTTGATTATTGTTGGCCAAGAGGTTAGTTTCTCAGTAGAAGAATAAGATGTTCTGGGAGCTCGTTGAATTAAGTTTTCTGAATTGTGGTATTGACCTTTTGCAATTCAATGAAGTGGTAAATCAATTATTTAAAGTAGATCCCTTTACATATGCTATTTAAATATCATCTCAAATTCTCTTTTTCATTTTTTGTTCTAAACTGAACATGAATTTTCTTCTTAGTTTCTCTGAAAAAAGCTTTAACTGCATAAGCATTCCATGGAGTACAGTCTCTCTTATTTTCATATAGACTCAATAATTCTTCCATTGCCTGTTTTCAAAAATTACATCACAAAAAGTTTCCTTGTTTATATGAATGAAATCACTTATCTCTGCTGGCAAAGTCCCTAAAGGTGAAATATCATTATCCCATACCTAATATAGTTCTGTTTTCTTTCTTCCTTGAAGAAAATCCTAAGAATATAGTTTCTTCTTTGTTTCATAACAGTTTCTTTTTCTAATGTTCCTTTTCTTGCTTTTCCCTTAACTGTATCTGCATAAGTTTTTGTCTTAGCATCTCCTGTTTTTTTTTTTTTTTTGGTATCAAAAGTTCTTCTTCATTTTGAATTTTGTCACTTATATCACTCCATGCCACATCCACTCTCAGATTTGCTTTACTTTCATAATTTCTCTAACAAAACATCCTGCTATCCTCCCAACTGGTGAGTTGTAATAATACATCTGGGTTCAGGCGCCTAGGCAGCGAGACATTTCCCTGTGGTACATTTGACTGGGGACACATGGCTGAAGTGACAGTCAGCTGCAGAGAAATATGGCTGTTTGCAAATTCCCCGTGGGAAAAGAGAAGAATGTGTTGCCATGCCCACAACTTCAAGAACCAAAGTCACAGGGGGAAAACAATGTTCATGGTCCCCAAGGGAACATGAGACAGCAGGCAGCAGCAGGCTGGCCAGAGAGCATGTCAGTGACAGTACAACTGCAATACCCAATGGGCTGTGCCTTTATAAAATCGGTGTGTGTGGACCACTACCCCCTTCACAGTGTCTAGGGAACAATACCTAAAATGCATACTGGAGCATAAATGTGACTACAGTAGCCTGCAGGATTTCCTCCATGCTGTAGCACACTTCTACATGTTGTAGTTATACAAGTATGTACTCTAAATTGAGCACAACACTCATTACTTCTTCTGCCTCCATGCATTTGGTTATTAAAGCTGTGAGCATGTTAGTATGTGCTTCTCTTTGCCCACAGGGAATTTGCAAACAGCCATATTTATCTGCAGTTGACTGTCACTTCAGCCACGTGTCCCCAGTCAAATGTACCACAGGGAAATGTCTCGATGCCTAGGTGCCTGAATCCAATACATCCATCATCACGCTGATTCTCTTCCTGGAATGGCTGCTGCTGGAAAATTTCTTCTGAAACAGGAAAATGCTGTACTGCATTTTCTCCATCTATGCACCCTTCCACTGTTTTAAAAATATTCATAAAGACTCATCTGTCTTCCTACCATCATCTCCATCCACTGGAACTCTACTAGAAAGCATGTACACCTTCACTCATGATTATACAACCTCAGACACAACTATAGAAGGCTTGACTACCTTCTCTCTTCTCCTTTTTATCTATTAACACATTTTTAAGCTGATTTGAAGGCTTAACCACCTTTCTCTGCTCTATATCACCACCAAACAACTCTCTGCTTCTCTGAGCAGTAATGCCAGGAACAGAAGCAGGAAGTGCAACCATAAAAACATTACCCCCTCACAATGAAAAGAGTAGGAGTCTTTTATTTATATACTAAATAACTGTTTTTTACAAAATATTTACATATTTACAAAATTTAAATATGTACAAATATATAAATATACAAATCTATTTACAGATTTTCATAATTTTTTATACAGTCATATTAAATGTTCATCCTTGCACTACTTTTTCTATAAAAACAATCTGATTTTACATAATATTGTTGGTAAAATCCATTTACCGTTAAACATAGTTTCATTTATTCATTCATTCAGACATAAAACAACTTTTTGAGCTTTTGTTTTAACATTTTTTACTTCTGTTCATGTAATATCTATATTTAATCATATCCCTCTGTCTCTCTGTCAGTTCTATTCATGCCAATCGGCACATCAGACAAGGAGCAGCCCTGTAGGCACTCATTGTTTATGTTGCAGTTACAGATTTATGGGGCCAGGTTGCTAGCCCATCACCCACCCTCCTCAGCGGGTGTACTACACACTGGCTCACTCACTTACACCTAGGGAAAATTTAGAGTGTCCAGTCCACCTACTGCATATCTGGAATGTGGGAGGAAACTGGAGCACCTGGAGGAAACCCACTTGAACACAGGGAGGACATGCAGACTCCGCACAGAAGGTACCACAGCTGAGAATCAAACCAGACAACCTCTTGCTGTAAGGCAACAATGGCAACAGCTACACTACTGCACCACCCATATTTCATTGGGTCTATATTATGTGATTGAATGATTAGTTGATTGAACACGTAAGCATTGACCATGTAATATTGAAAGCAAAAAAACAGCAAATGGCCAATTTAATGCAAGGAAAGATTTCCCTTGGCTGTTCGCTGGATTTTGCCATTTTCTCCACTGTGGAGTGATCTCGGAGTTGGTATACTTTGTTAAGGGGGGTATGGGTGGCACAGCCCTCCATGTCGGGGGTGTGGGGGCGAAGCTCCCCACTTAGTTTTGGTGTAAAGTAAATTTTTTTTGTAGCCAACAGTAATGTTTCCCAGTGGTGATTGCTATTACATGGTCGATGTTTAGGTGTTAGATCACCTAATCATTCAATCACATAATGTAGGCCCTATTTCATCATATCCATATTTATTTTTTCCACTTTTTTTATATCTTCAAAAAATCTCCTTTACATACTTTTCCCCATAACTTTTATACTCTATTACATTTCAAAAATACATGTTCACTAATTTCTTCTTGACAATGTAAACATATTCTATCACTTTTTTTATATGGCACATTTCCTTTTACTGGCAATTTTTATTTCACCAGTTCCTCCCCACCAAAAAATAATAATAATAATAATAATAATAATAATAATATTGGCATTCTCTTTTCTAATTACACCATTTGTTCTTATTTTTACAGAATTATTTTTTCATCTGTTATATTTTCCAATGGTTTTACACAGTAATGTTTATCATTACTTTCTTATACAATACTTTTCTATATTTTCTATATCATCAATCTTTATTTTCCACAAAAATATTTTATTGGTACCATTTTATTTCTTCATTTACATACCTTTTTCTCTTTTACTCTTTTTTACTATACCCCCAAAATTATTATACTTATATGGTTTTACTACTAACTTCTCATCTTTTTCATTTCACCACTTTAAGTCTTTGTACAAATTTAATGAAGCAGCATATACTACTAGGTTAATTAACTCTAAACCTTCTTCTTTATTTAAAGCTAAACCTCCTCTTTTTACTAGGATTAATTCTGAACCCCATTTAAATGAAAAAAAAATCTGCAATAATTCCTTTTCAAATACTGTTAGCAACATAAATACACTTGCTAATTATGTTATTTTCACATCAGTACCAAATTAATCAAGTAAGCCTTTTTTCTGAATGATAATTTAGATGTTCTCCAGAAAAGACATTTGCTTTATTTCTTCTATTGTTTTTTACCCGGTGAACTCTACTTGCATCTTCATTCCCAAAGTTTATACCTGACATAGAAATTTATTTCACTGTAAAATATATACCCCTCAACTTTACGTCACCTAAACTTTTACTTTTCTCTTTATTTAAAGCCATCCATATCATCTCTAAACACTCATTTGTGCAAATTATTATTTCTTTTATCCAAATTTTGTTTTTTACAATTACTATAACGTCATCAGCATATGTTAACAGAAATGAAATTCTTAACCCTTTAGGTGTTATATACCCTGCATCCTTCAATTTGTAATATATTTCACATGCTATCACATTAATTACTAATGCAAAGAGTATGCAAATCATTGGTCATACCTGTCTTATACCACTCTTCATATGTACCTCTTGGCTTAACAAGACATTTACAAGTATGTTTACTTTATTATTGCTATATGCTGACATACATAATTTCCCAACTTTCTCACTTATGTTATATTCTTTCATTATTACCCATAAGATTTCATTGTGTCAATTGTCTTATTAAGGTCTCCTATCATGATTTTCACTTCTTCTTTTCTGTTCATAATATCATGCACAATTTCTCTGACTATCATTAATAATTGTTGGCAACCCTTCCACTTTATACTATATATGCTATCTTTCATATTTCCCATTTTAGTCTCAAATCTATTTTCTGTTATTTTCCTAAAGATCTTGTAATCATTATTATTCAATACTATTCGTCTCCAGTTTTGTAATTCTCTTCAATCTTCCTTCTTCCATATGAATTTAAGTACTCCGCTACATTATTCTTTATACTTAAAACATTAATTTAACAATTCATTCAAACTCTTTAAAAAATATTGTTTTGCCAGTCCCTTAAATTTTATACATTTCATAACCTATTTCATCTGGGCCTGCAGCCAAATCTATATTTACTAATCCAGATACTTTATCTTGCTCACTTAAAGAAATCGCTGTTTCCAACTCTTTATTCTCTTTTCCTGTTCACTTTTTTACTTTTCACATTTTTTATTACCTTCTTTTTTTTCTTTAAACCTTTCCTGTACATATTATTCTACACTATTCATAATATTTTCCTGAGTTATTTCTATATCTTCTTTCACATTTTTTATTTTTTTCATTACACTACAATCTTCATTTATTAATCTGCATAATTAACTCAATACTTCTTTTATTTTTCCTTGAAAAAATATCTTTGCTTATATAACAATTATGGTATATTTTCTTGATTTCTTTTATATGATTCTTTTTCTTTGTCAAAGTATTCTCAGTCATGTTCTAAATCTTCCAATGCATCATTATATGCTTTTTATATTTTTATTTCTCTACTTTGTCAAATCATAATTCCACTGTAAAAAAACACTTTTTATATATTTCCTTAAATATCACCCACCATTCAGACCAGTTTTTATAAAATGTTTTCATAGTAATATGATCTTTCCATTACTGTATTACTAATCTCTTTCTCTCTTCATTTCACACTTTCTCATTTATCCTTTTTATTCCTTTGCCTATTTTTATATATATTCTTTGTTTTCTTATTTCTAGTCATATTGCAAGATGATCAGAACATCCTGTTTCAATTACCTTTCCTTCACCTATAACTAAACCTTCTGATACTATAAAGTAATATATTTCAGTTCTATACATACCCCTTTTGTAAGGCCATGATTGTTTGTCCAAAGTTTTAACTTCCCACATTCTAGAACTTCTAATGTTTTTCTTATATGATTTCCCTTCTTTTTATACTTGCCTCTTACATCATGATTAAAGTCTTCTGTTATTATAATATTCATATTTATCACTGCATAGTCTAAAAATCTGAGGAAATAAGCTTTACCTTTCTTTAAAGTTAGTATAAGGATACGGTGTTGTAATTCAATAGACCTGATCTTTCCATTTTAAATCTGGAATAGTTAATCTTCCCATTTTTCTAAAGTTGCATCTAATATCTTTACTTTATTTCTACAGAATACGCCTATTACAGAACACTTCTCATTTCCCAAAGTGCAGATTATCTTTCCTCCCCATAGTTTCTCTGTTTGCAATAGTTCTTTATTTGTTAAAAATCTTGTGTTTTGAGTATAATTTCATCGATATCACATGTATTACATCACTCCAAAATGTCTATTCTTCTTTCTATATTCTTAATACTATTCACAATTACAGAAAGCACTCTAATATTTTCATTTTGTCTTTTCCATAGATTCACGGTTTTATAAATTCCAAGCTAATACACCCTTCTAAGCCTATTTTTCCCATATGTGAGAATCAAACTCTGTACCTTGTGTCTGTGACTCAAACACCTTAACCATTATATCAAGCCTCAATATGTAGCTGTATATAATCGTTTTCATCCATTTCTTTTCTTTTTTCTTTTGTACTTGTCCCTTTACATTTTTTTTTTGTGTGACTTTTACCTTTTTGCCAATGGACTCCTCCCTCCTTTTACTACCTTCCAGTTTATGTCTTTTTCATAACTTATTTCAGAACTTTCTTCTATATCCTGTTTATTTTTTTCTCGTCAAATTTTCTTCTATTTCTACTACTTCTAAAATTTCTTCTCTTTGTCCTTTTTCTTTTTCCTTACTGTTATTTTCATTTTTGCAATCCACCCATAAATATCTAATTTTGTTTAAAAAAAAAAGTTTTGTTAAATTTATAACATTTAAATTCACATTTTTGCATCATGTCCTGTTCCCCCACAAATAAGACATTTTCTTTTGTCACAGTTACTTATCAAATGGTCTTCTTTAAAAAAAACATGTTTTGGGTAGTTCCCAGTATTTTACAGCACTACCCCCACACACACATTTATCTTGCTTGATATAATTGTTTCTCTTTCTATTTTTAACACAATATTACAATCTCAAATACCAGTCCATAATCCCATTTTGTCATAAAATTTTGGAACATCCAGTAGTTCTTTACATAAAGCTTTCAAAATCTTTCTTTCTACCTCTTTTTGAAATTATACATGAATCTTCTTCTTTGTTTCCCTGTTAAATACTTTTAGTAGATAATGATTCCATGGATAACAGTATTTCTTTTTTTCATTTTACCCCAAAAAAATTCCATTGAAAAAACTGTCTCAAATATAATGTCACAAAATGTCTCTTTGTTAATAAGAACAAATGTTCTTACCTAATGTGCTTGTACACCCAAAGGAGTTATTAAATTGCCCCACACTTCATACCTGTCCATTACCTTGCCTTCTTTACTTTGAATCATTACCACATACTTCCTTTTTTCATTTTCTTCTGCTGTCTTTTCTGCTAGTCCACTTTAGCTTTCTTTTACTTTCTCTGCATGTTCTTTTCTATATCACCACTATTCTTCAGGATTGTCTCTGCATCCTCCTTTTGTATTTTCTCCATAATGTCTCCACAGGAAACATCTCCTTCATTTTCTGTCTCACTCTGCATCATCATTTATTTAAGTAAATCATCCCATATCCCTCCCAACTGGAGGGTTGTAATTATGCATCCATCATTTGCTGAGTCATGCCATCAAACATGTTTCTTTGAAATATTTCCTCAGAATCCTGCACACATTGTCCGGTCTTGATATTTGCCTTTTCCTTCATTTCTTTCATTACTCCATCATCTCGTTGTCTCTCCATCTGCCTCCCTCTTTCTCTGGGCTACCTCTGTGCCTGAAATAGAAACGGTAAGTGCTACTCCAGAATGGGTGCTACACACAGCAATGATGAGTAGGGGAAGTTCCCTGATGCCCTGGCCAAATATCCCCTAATATCCAACCTGGAATCTCCCCTAAAAATAGCCTACTAGCCTAGTTGGACTAATCCGATCAATATAGGATAAAGACATATATACGTATTTATTTATTTATTTTATTTTACATCTGTTGACTGGGATAGTCCGACTGGATACATGTCCATTTTCAGTGGAGGCCTTAGGAGAAAAGCTCCAAGGTAGAACGTACAGAAAAATCACAAAATGATTACAAGTTAGACACAGTTTACAGGCTCCAGTTGAGCACGCAGGTAATATAATCATACATTTTTAAAACAGTGTTGACAAACTGACTAAGCAATGCAACATGATTACAGACTATAGAGGTGGGTCTAGTCAGGTATGAACAAGGACATAGCCAGTGAGTTTTAAAGTATAGCTTGAGGCTTTTTTTGAACTGAGTAAAAGAGAGGTTTCAAGATAAAGATCACCAGGAAGAGAGTTCCATGTTTTGCCAACAGAGTTAGCAAACAGAGCGTCCCCAGCAGAGTTGTTGATTTGGATGTTTGAACCAGCAGTTTATTAGAAGAATGAAGTGACTTCAGGTTGCTATTAGGGTTGATGATATTTTTAAGTGCAGACATGTTATCAGGGTTGTTAAGAACTTTATGGGCAATTATAAGCTGGTTGTACTGAAGTAGGCTAGGCCATTCTGCCACCCCAGAAGATTTAGGGTGTGGCAGTGTTGGATCTTATAGGCCGTGCCTGTTGCAAATCTAGCAATATGGTTATAACAGCTGGAGAGTTTGCTAAGAGTAGATTTGTTCAAATTAGTGAGTAGAGGGGAGGCATAGAGAAGAGTGGAGAGTAGATGTGAATGAGCAATAGCAGTCCTAGCAAATGGAGTAAGAAAAGGTTTGATCTTATAGATGGAGCCAAGTTTTTTGTTAATGATTTTGATAGTTTGAGCGGCATGGATATCAAATTTGGGGGTGTTGTCTATTGTGATGCCTAAGAGTTTGGTTTGTGCATCTGGGGAGATAATGGTACCAATATGAGATTGTATGGTAAAGAGTAGTGAGGAAGACTTACAAATGGGGAGAAAAGAAGCAACTTTATTTTATTAGGGTTTAATATCAGCTGACGGTTAGAGAGCCAGTTTTCAACTATATTGAAAGTATTCTGGGTTAATGTCAGTAGAACTGTTGAGGAGGTGGCTGAACAAATCAAGGTGGAGTGGCATATTGGATACAGGTAGCATTTGGAATGAGAGTGGGAAGGTCATTAATAAAGAGATAGAAAAGAAGGGGTCCTAATATAGAGCCCTGGGGGATACCTAGGGTGATGTGTAGATGGGTTGATAGTTTGTCCTGCCATATGACAGCTTGTTGTCTACCATACAGGTAAGACTGGAACCACTGAAGCGCATGGCTATTTAATGAGAATGCCTTAAGGGTGTGCATCAGTATTTGGTGGTTGACCTTATTGAAGGCCTTGGAGAGATCTAAAAAGAGGGTTGAGGAAACATGCTATTATTTTGGTTATGGTTTATTGTGTTAGAGAAGGATAGGAGGGCTGAGATGGTACTGTGGTGTGGCCTAAAACCGTGCTGAGAGTTAGTCACCAGCTTATTCTGGGTAAGATAATACATAATTTATTTATGGACGCACTTCTCCATAATTTTAGCCAATGGTGAGAGAATAGCTATGGGTCTAAAGTTTGACAGTTCGAAGGAGTCGCCTCCTTTATGGAGTGGTATTACATGAGATATTTTCCAAATGGGGGGGGGGCTTCAGATAAGGTTCTGTTGATTATGATGGAGATGGGGTATGCTATGACATCTGCTGCTTTCTGCAGATACTCTGTGGGAGGAGATCAGCTGCTAGAGTAGTTGGTTTTAATTTCTTAAATAGAGATATGATAGGTGATGTAGAAACAGGTTGAAAGATAAAGGATAGTGGGGTATTGGCTGTGGCAGAATTTGGGTTGGAGCAACTGGGTGCCAGTTGGCTAGCTAGGGATTGGATAGTTTCTGTGAAGAAACTGTTGAAGGTATTTGCAATATCCTCTGGGCATTTATGGTTGGAAGCTGGCAGGGTAGGAGTGGAGGACTGTCTTGGGTGAAGAAGTTTGTTTATTCCTGGCCAAAACTTTTGAGGTTTGTTGTGATGTTTTTGTTGAAGATGGTAGTCGAAGTTTGTTTTTGTCTAGTATAATAGATCTTTTCGTGTAATTCCTTAGCTGTCAGTATCTGAATTGATCCAGTGGGTCTTTTATGGCACGCCATTTGTCCCATACCTTATTTCTAGCTATGATTTTTGATTTGGTCTCTTTTGAGAGCTACGGGGCAGTTTTTGTTTTGGTTCTAATGGAGCGAGCAGGAGCATGAGAATCAAGAATAGTAAGGAATATGGAATTAAAGTAGTTACCCTACCGCATCGTCCAGTGAAAGGTGCTTTAGGACTGACCATTTGCAAGCTTTAAGTTCATTTTGAAAATTGGTGGAGTTGAAGTTCTTATTATTTCTGATTGTTTTAAAGGTGGTCTGGTGGGGAATGTCCACCTTGTGCTTTATAATGTACGTAAGTAAGTGGTCACTTAGATTATCTGAGAGGGTCCCTGACTTGTACATATAGGAGTGGCTGTTGATAAGTATCAAATCTAGGATACTGTCTTTGTTAATGGGTTTGCCTATCTTGTTGGGGGAGGATATGAGCTGTGTAAAACTGTGTCGTTTGACATGGGTTGTAGGGGATTCTGAGGAACAGTTGTTCCAATCAATGTTAAAATCTCCATGCACCATAGTTTCTTGGGGGTACAGCTACCCCACCACCCTTCCTAGTAGTAAGGTCTAATCTAAGTATGTCATCCCTGGTGGTATTAATTCATTGCCTTTAGTTACCAGTTTTAGCTAGGTCTCCGTAAGACATAACCAAACCAAACCAGTTACAAGTGGTGTCCCACAAGGCTCAGTCCTGGGAACTCTCTTGTTCGGTATATATTTCTCGGAGGTACAGGCCAACACGGAAGGACTGTGGCTGACCAAGTTCGCAGATGACTGCAAACTGGGCGCCATAATCGACTCTCCAGCCGACACAAGCATCCTCCAAAAGGGCCTCATAGAAATAGACAACTGGTGCCAGAGCCATGGCCTCAAGCTAAATGCCAAAAAGTGTATAGTCATCCCCTTTGGCAAAAACAAAGTGCCCACAAATTACCACATAGGTGGTAATCCATTAAGTACAGAAGAAGTAATTAGGGACCTGGGGACCCAAGTTGATAGCAATCTCTCATTTGACAACCAAGTGGCCAAAGTGGCTAGAAAAACATTTAACATTGCCCACCTAATCATGAAGGGATTCACATCTAGATCAGGGGAGGTCATCGTGCCTCTTTACTCATCCCTCATCAGGCCCATAATTGAGTAGAAAGCCCCTTTTGGGATGTACCTTACCAGACACCTGCAGCAACTGGAAAGACCCCAAAAGTACCTCACCAAGAGGATCAAAGGGCTCAAACAGATGCCATATGCTGCCCGGTTAAAGAAACTCCAGCTCTACTCAGTGGCATACCACCTGTTCAGAGGTGATCTGTGCCTGACGTATAAAGCCATGTCCAACCCGGAATTAATGGATATGCTGCACCTCAGAAAATCCAAATCCCATCGAGCTACGCGCTCAAGAGACTTGAACCTCAGCACTGAAATAAATAGGACATGCTGGAGGGACAGATTCATAACCCAGAGGCTCCCTTCACTCTGGAATAAAATCCCAGTCCAGGTTAGGCAGAGTCCCTCATTGACTCTCTTCAAGAGGAATCTTGATGAGTGGATGGGAGATCGTAGGTTCACCCCGGGTATCACTTCTGTGTCACTGTTAGACAGAGGCACAGTATACTAACCTCGAAAAAGGGCATAGCAAAATAAATTTAAAATGGGTGGCGAAATCCAAACACATTCTGGCTAGGCTTATAAATGCCCTAGGACAGATAGCCTAGTATGAACCTATGAACCTATGAACCTATAATGGATCAGGGGAGTAAACTGCTATGAGGGCATGCAGATTATGGACCTTATTGTATATGCTTCTGATATTTAGTTGGCAGGTCAGGAGAGAATTATGGGGCCTATTAGCCAGTGTTATGTTAGAAGGAATATTAGTTGGGAACTGGAATTAGCAGGTGGGAATGGTCCAGGGTCTGGGTGGATGTCTTCATCCATTATCAGGCTGTAATGTAAGCTAACTATGAGTTTCATAATTTTGTTTATAAATGTTTGGTAATGTTTAGTTTTGGGGCTGATATACCTGAGTCTAATCAGCTGGTAGGTTTTAGGAATGGTGGAGTCAGGTATGTGGGGAATTATGAAGTGGCCAGCATTGTTTGATGTTGATGTAGTGATAGTTTGGGATTTTGTGTAGTGGAAACCTGGGTATGGCTGATTTTCATAGGTGCTGAGGAGACATGGAATGAGTAACAGAGGTAGCAGTGAAAATAACAGCAGTATTTTGAGGGATAACATAGTGCTGGCTGGGGCATTATGTTGGAACTGTATTTGGAGCAGGAGTAAATTAAGAAGACTAGGGAGATTAGTAGCATACATACATGCATACATATATACATACATACATACATACCGACATATGGAGCTGTGCATATGGCCATATTTCTAAGGGCTAGATCCAGGATATTGGAACCCCTAGTAGGATGGATAACTATTTGTGAAAGACATTTAGCATTTATAATGTCAAGAAAGTGTTTCTTTGCCTAAAGACATGAAAAGTGTTGACATCTAAACTGGTTTGTCTGAAATGAGATAGAAAATGGCATATAGAAAATGAATTGACAACTATACTGTACAAGTAAATATTATAAAGGCTACGCTACAAGGTTTGTCCCAAAACATGCTTATGGAATATAAACATATGGAATGCAATCATACCGAACTTTTAACTACTAGAAATGTAGAATCTGTTTTTTGCTGCTGTATTTTGCTAAAGTTTGTAAACGTAATGTTATTGCAAATGGAAAAGAATATCAAGGGACATTGGACTATGGGATAATGATTATATTAGTTAAAGAAAATTGTTTATAAGAGTAAGACAACAAGAAACAGGAAACTGAAAAAGTGCATGTACCTGGCCATAACGGGGGATATCCTATAACACAGCTAGACATGCAAAACCTTTTAGGGACGGTGTTGTGTCCAGCAGCACTATTGCTTAATTTAACAAAATATGAGAATTTTGCCAGGTGTTTCCAATTTCAAAAAGATATGGAAGAGATGGTGGAAAAATTCCAGGCAGACATTCTGCCAGAAATAAGAAATTCCTAGCTTTAGTAAAGAAAAATATATAGCACAAGAAGATACAAAAGAAGCTAAGATTTGGCTCTAAGTAAAGGGTTAAACAAATCTGATACTGAGTCTTGCCAAGAGATGCGAGTTGTTAAAGTAACAAAAGAAGTTAGTTCCAAAACTGACAGGGAATTTGAATTATTTATTTATATATTTATATATTTATTTAATTGAAGTTTGTATTCTGAAGAAGTACACAGATCTCAGTAAACCAACTTCTGGCACAGATGTGTAGATGATGTAACAGCCTCTGAGAGAACTAAAAATGGAATCTCATGTGTAACAATGACATTTGATGTCTGGAAAGAATCTTTAAAACATGACAAATAAGCCATTTGGATTTACCCATGCTTGTGGGAAGGAGGGATGAATAGAATTATCCTGCTTGAAGAAGCCTTGTATCACAGACACTTAACCTGTCTTTTATTAAACAAAGGCTACTGAGCTTTAGAAAAAAAAAGCTGTGAGTGAAACTGCTATCTGTACTTTTTGAGAACTTGCAGAAACAGACTTTGTGATTGTACTTCTTTTTCCAGTTACCCTCCATTTAGACAATAAAACTGTGTTTCCCTTTATCCTATAAATCAGCCTTACTAAAAGATTTATATATATATATATATATATATATATATATATATATATATATATATATATGTATATATGCATACACACATACACACACACAAATAAAAAATCCAATTCCAGTCCAAAAGGCAATTATAAAACTGATGTTTATTTGATAATAACTGCAGGACTACCGTAGACCAAAGTACCATATCAGCGTTTTCAAGGACCAGCAGCCACTGTCTCATATGCACCACCATTGTCCACTGTAGAGGCACAGTTTTAATCCTGTCATTTCTAGTTCCATCTAATGAGACAATTCAGAGACATTTAATTGACTGCAGTCTGGACAATGCTATAATTTTAAAATGGTAAGCTTGGAGGTTCAAAATCCATCCTGGCACTTTTAGGTTGCAACATTCTGCTGGGGTAGGGTTTGACATAAAGTTTAAGGTGATCACCTCACAATTATAAGGTACAGAGCTTAATTCTGACTTTGGGTTACCGGCTAGGCTTGTAAGAGTCTGTGGATTGATAGCCTGGTATTTACCTATGAAAGAACCATTATACATCTAAGAGTCTGTGGATTGATAGCCTCGTATTTACCTATGAAAGAACCATTATACATGTAAGAGTCTGTGGATTGATAGCCTCATATTTACCTATGGAAGAACCATCATACATATGCATGCTCAGAGATTAACACAAATTCCCTACCTAGTAGCAAGTATTTTAAGATGGATGGGCTCGTTTTGGGCAAGGCATTCTCTCTAGGGTTGAATGACGTCTCTCAGCATTGCTGAGTTGTTTACATATATAACTGAAGAGACGCTCATCCCCATCTACAAGCTAATAAAAGACTGTGGCTATGTCTTCCCCTGAAGCATTTGAATGCATTCAGAATTTATCGGATAAGCTTAGAGTCATGAGTACTGGTGCACAGCATGGCATATCTTTTAATTAGCTAAAATATTTTTCTTTGTTACCTGTCCACTTAACTGTCAAAGGAACATTATCCATAATCAGGTGAGTCTGGGAAAAAGCAATGGTGTGTAACTTAATTACAAGTTTATGATAACACTTAGAAAACGTAAAACAGTCTTGGGCCTTTGTAGCTGGCATAGGTCAGTTTTATAACATTTCATCTTTTTTCAGACTGTGATTTCACTTTCCCTTGGATTAATACATGACCAAAATAATGGTCTTTTTCCATGCCTAACTTGTTTTTTGCTGGGTAACCAATTATTGCAGCTTGACCCCCTGAATCTAAGTTGACATGAACTTTAGGGCAATGGCTTCCCCACTCATCAGAAAATATTAGCACACTTTCCAAGTAGGCTGCTGCATATTTTGGTATGGGGTCTAAGGATTTTGTCCATCAGTCTCCAGAATGCTGCAGGTGCTCTGTCAGATGACAAGGCAGGACTCTGAGTGAAAGTGTCCATTTGGTGTGGTAATGCCATTTGCATTAGCTTCTGGCACTAATAGAATTTGACAATGGCCTTAGAGTAAACCCAAAGTAGTCAGAAACATAGTCTTACTTTAGTTTTTCAGTCAGTTCATTCACTCAAGTTTGAAATATGAATCAAAGTTAGATATGGCATTCAGTTTTCTGAATTCACTGCAAAACATTATAGGCCTTCTATTCCTGGAGTTCAGTATGGTGGGGCTATTCCACTCACTTTTGCATTCTTCTGCTATTTCAGATTTTAGCTTTTTCTATATGTCCCTCTTAACTGCTTGCCATTATGGTTCTGGTGTTTGGCATGGTTTCCAATTTACTTTCTCAGAAAGTATGCCTTCTGTTTTCTGCTGCATTAAATTTGTTGTTCCAGGTAACTCTGACAAAAACCTTTATTTCTGAGTTCAAATCACTTTGCTCCTTATTTCTGAGACACAGATGCTTCATCTATTCTGACTTTAGGACATGATGTGGGGGCCCTGCCTTTTTCCTACATGCATTCCTACTACAGAAAATGCAGTTTCTGTCCAAGGCTTCAGAACATTTAGGTGATGTACTTGTAATGGTTTCTTTTTCCCAGTTGTCTCACTCTATAGTTTGATTCATTTACTTTCTCTCTTGTAAGGATTATTTTCTGCAGTGGGTGATAACATAAGCATGTTACACCCTGGTTTAAATGGTTTGACATGAACATTTTGGTTCCATCTTCTCTGTTGACTCTTCTGAGTTCTCCCCTATGCTGCTTTACCATTTTCTTCAATGACTCTGTAAATGCTCTGTCACAAAATTAAAGGGTGAAATTCTCTCCTTTCATATTAATTTTATTTTTTTGCTACTATTTCTCTCCTTCCATATTAATTTTGCTACATCTACCAAGCCTACCATAGAGCATTTCAAATAGTATGAATCTATTTGAAGCTGTGGTACTTCCCTTTCAGCAAAGAGAAGATATGGAAGCAGTTGGTCTTACTTTCCCTGATTCAGATGCATAGCCTTTCATAGCCCATTTGTCTATGTTTGGCATACAGATGTCTGTAGCTGTTTAACTTTAAAAAATTGATATAAAGTTCAAGCAAAGCTTTGGGCTTCAGTAGGTGTCTTGCTTGGTAAACATTTCTTGAGGAATGTCTACACTAGAAAAAAGGCATCACTAATTATTTTGCTATAGACATTCCATTAACTAATCTTAGAGACATAATCCTTACTTGATTTAACCAAGGGGGGGGGGGGCTATAATGCTCATCACTGTTCTTTCAAATAAATATTATATATAATGAGTAAGGATGTCAAAGGGATCTTAAATCTCTAGGATGTGTGCTGTCTTTTGACATTATGGGCAAGATGGATCTCATTACTAAGGGTTTTGCATCCAGGAAGAAAGAAGTCATTGTCTCCCTCTACTCTTCCCTCATTAGGCCAGTCATTGAGTACAATGCCCCATTTGGCATGTACCTCACTACACACTTGCAACAACTGGAAAGGCCACAAAAGTACCTCACAAAGAGGATCCTAAGCCTTAAACACTTGTCCTATATGGACAGACTCAAAAAACTCCAACTATTCTCTGTATCATATCACCTACTTAGAGGTGATCTCTGCTTGACTTACAAAGCCATGTCTGACCCAGCTCTGTTAGAAATGCTACATCTAAAGAAATCCCAATCCCTCTACACTACACGCTCCAGAGACCTCAACCGCATTACCACAATCAACAGAACAAGCTGGAGGGACAGGTTCATAACCCAGAGACTGCCCATGCTATGGAATAGACTTCCCTTACATGTCAAGCAGAGCACCTCACTGGCCTTCTTCAAGAGGAATCTTGATGAGTGGATGGGAAACAGAAAGTTCACCCCGGGGATCACTCCAGTGGCTCTACTCAACAGAGGCTCTGGGAACTAAGATCGGGTGGCACGATGCTAGGGTAATCCTATGGGCTAGGCTTGTAAAAGGCTCCAGGGCCATTAGCCTAGTACACACCTATGAACCTATGAATAGATATTTTCTATGTCCTTCATAATTTCATTATAGCAACATCTTAGTAAAATCTTAGATGTTGTCTTATCCATTCACCTATGATCACCCAAAATGTAAGTATGTGTTAATTTTATTACAAACATTTTAAAAAGCGTTAGAATGCATAATTGGATCAGTATTGGTTCTTTGTATTTCATTTCCCTGAGAAGCAGATTGTTTCTTAGTTCAAAGTGTGGGTATGAAATGAAGCTGTTTTTCCACCTTTGTCTCCCATTCTGCTCTTTCTAGATTCTCTCTAGCTTTTCTTAGTATATTGTCTTTCATATGGGTCTTACTGAAATTGGCAAAGGTTATCTGGAATTTACCCAGATCAGTAATATATTCATCAGTCTTCTGACATAAAATGGAGACCATGGCATTCTTATTCATCTAGTTCATCATCTACAAATGGTAACTCACAAAAATAAAATTCTTCCACTAAAGGTGTGGGTAGTCCTTTTCTCTTCTCCATTAATTTCCCAGTCTTTTTACCATAACAGTTCTGCTTTTGTTCCTTACTCACTCTCTGCTTCAGTGTAGCAAGAAAACATTATGGACTGCTTTTAAGTTTCCATTTCCCCTTTTCTTTAGTATGGGATGTATCAATGTCTTCTTCACTTTTTACATCTACTTTGCTTACTGCACTGTAAACTACGAGAACACATCTCAGTCTTAATACTTGTTTATTTTGTTACTTTACAATTCACATCTTTGGGTATGGCTCATTATCATATTTATCTCACTCTTTCACCTGTAGTAAAATTCTAGTTCCTTTTGTGCCTTCTAGCATTTCATTTTTACTGGGGATATGTGTTTCTGGCTACGTGAGGAAAATCCTAGCCAAAATGCCTTGTATGCTATGTAATGTTTATCTCTGTAACATGTATTCTTTGTCGGAGCTTTTCTCCCCAGGACTCCATTGAAAATGGGTTCACTTGGCCCAATGGACCATCCTGGTTAAACAAAAGCAAATAAATAAATAAATAAAATTATCACAGTGTGTGTTATTTTAGGTGTCACACCTAGCCACAACCCTGTCCCCACATCTAACCTTAATGTGAAGCTAACCTGCAAAAAGCCTTTGCTATAACACTACCACTAAACAAGGCAGCCTGGACACTGTGCGTGTCCACTACACACACACACACACACACACACACACACACACACACACACACACACACACACACACACACACTTGATCAAGTCTACTAATCTTCTAATCTTCAAATCTTCCAATTGCCAAATGGAAAAGAAGCTGGTACAACTGATTGAAAATCAGCTGATTGAATGTACCAGCTTCTTTTCTGTGTGAGAACATGTTACAGTAGGGATTGGAGAATTTGCCCTTACCCCACTGTAGTGCAATCTCTGAGATGGCATATAAAATTAGCAAGGGTTGGGGGGCTTTTTTTTTTTTTCTTTTTTCTTTTTTTTTCCTTAATTTTTTTTTTATGCAGCTGTTTTGTGTTCAATGATTTACCCTTCAATATAGTACATTTTTGATCTGTGGATATATGTCCAAATAAATATATATATATATATATATATATATATATATATATATAGAGAGAGAGAGAGAGTGAGTGAGAGAGAGGACGAGAGAGGGAGATGATTGATATTTGGAAAATTATTTATCTTGTACTTTTTTACTGAATTTGATCAGGCTAGGTATTGAATTTAATAATGACTAATTATGTCAGTTTTCAGGAGGCCTGCATCCCCTTGCATGCATTCCTTGAAATGTTTTACTGCCTTCACAGCACACCTATAAATATACATAATCCAAGATTGTACTACCTCACTGTAAGGGACGTTGAGGTTGATTTTTAAATGAAAATGAATTTCCTCCGTACCTAATGTGTGCAAGTTATGGGCTGGCATTTTTGAGTTCAGTCATGCACGGGTAGAGACTGCAGATGACAGGATGCAAGCAGTGTGGTTCCTGTGGAAAAAAAAAAAACACGTGTGTAGTATATGGTTTTTACATTTTCATTTGTGTGCGACTACTGTTTGTAGTTGTAATACTTAGGCTTTTTGTATTTCAGGTCATGATGTTTACATACCCAGTGTAGCATTATGATCTGTTTTTAAGGCAACATTTTGAAAAGTGTAAGCTGCCTGGGCAATGGTATTATCACCTCTGACTCCTACATTGTCTCTTGGTGTGCATGGAGACTTTTTGGGGGAGCATCGTTGTGGCTTCATTTCTTTCTTCTCTTCATGGCCAGTCCTAATCCATAAACAGTAAAACAATAATCATGGGCAAAAGTCCCTCCTATCAAACTTTACAAATGCACACAGAACGTGTCATACCTGAACTGATAAGTAGCGTACATGCAGAACCTTCACCACAGATATTACTGTAATTATATGGTAGAATGAAGCATATGTCATTATTGCATAGATAAAGAATAGCATGACTCGCGTTGCTTTTCCTCAAGGCTTACATCGTTGTAATTGTTTTGTCTTTTGAAATTCCAAGTGTTTGTTTTCGCCTAATCATATTGTTAGCCATATACTGTACTGAAAAATCCATTTTACTGCTGATGCTGTGATATTTTCTTTGAAATATATATATATATATATATATATTATGAACAACTTGTCGTTACAAAAGGGGACAGCTTTTGTTTTATGATGAAAAATGAATCCAGTGTAAAATTGTGTGACATGGTGAGGTCTCATTATTCTCAGCATGTAAGTTTCACTTTATAGAAATGCAGCTGCTTGCTATCTGGAAAACAGTTCTTTGGTAATGGAAAGGATGCTTTTATGTTTATGTCTAATTTCTATTTTCTCATGTCCTGTTTTACTTTTTTTTTTATTTCAAAGGAATACATTGTCTTCACTGCGCTTTTGACTACCAAATACAGACCTGGAAGTTTGCTGATCAATAGAGTATCTCTGTATTTTATCATTCCTAGTCTGACATTTCTAAAATTAATGATTTTTATGGTCTGTTTCATTCTTTCCTCTAAGAACATTCCGGACTTTTTTCCAACTCCTGCCTTTATCGTCATTAGTCTATTTTGGTATATATAATATTTTATATCAGTACCTGTTGCAGGAGCAACATGATTCATTTAGCTTTGTAAAAAAGGGTTTGCAATTTTAACATGCATTTTAAGGTACAAGAAGATTCTTAGCTTTGTTTTCTTTTTTTTTTTTTTTGTTATACTATTTGCATTGGTGTTGTGATGCCATTTTAACAATGACCTTTGATCTCTACCAATCTTCTTTACAGCACAATATAATGTATTTCTATCCTGGCTCAGCAGGGTAGAAGGATAAGGCTGTAACTGTGTCCCAGAACACATGAGATTGATTAGCAGCTTTGGAAGCTAGCAGAACCAGAGAGGGTCAGGCTATAGATGTATGACTTAGAGTCAGTGCCCTTGTCTGGGAGGGCAGGTTGTGGCACACTATACTATTGCAGTTCAGCTAGCAGCTGTGCACTCCTTGACATATTTTGATCCTTCCATACAATGGTGTCACTGTTCTTGAATTTCAGCCCTTATTGTCTTCTTTACTAACTAATAATCTGAAGATCTCAGTCAGGTAAACTTCAAAGCAGACTGCTCCAACTCCAGGGGACACTAAATGGCCGCCCATCTGGCAACTCTGTTTTATGTCCATAAAGCAGTCACATTTACCTCTACCTCCTTCCATTCTATCCTGGTATCCATCTTCTGCTGCTGCCTTTCTGCCCTACCTGCCTTTCAGGAAGGCAGCGTCCCACTGCTTTTTCTTTTGACGACTGAAAATGTATTCAGTACTTCTTCTTTTTCTCATTTTCCATTATCTTTCTTTTCCTCAGATAGATCTGACCCTGCTTGCTATATATCAACAAAATGTTTTCCCATTCTTAACCCTTTGTACCAACTCCGTTTCACCCTGTGCCTTTGCTGCCAAAACCTCATTTGTTGCCCTTCTGCCTTCCCCTTGTACAGAACTCATGCTTTTCCCTCCAGTTCAGCTGCTGTGTGCCTGGTATTGCTCTTATTGCTAACTTCACATTTCTGTATTGTGATATTAACCTTGTTCTCTTTCACTTGTGCATTACTCATGACCAGCCTGCTTACAGCACTCTTATTCTCCCTCTGTAGCTCACATTCTGTGCCCTCAGTCATTCTCATTCTTACTCAGTGAATTCATACTTGTGTCTTTGTCAAACAGACCCCCCTAATGTGCGGGAGGGTCAAACCGTGTGGTTATTCCTCCTAGTATCAGGGAACATTAACTGAAGCAGTGATCACCTGTAGCCATCATTCTGTAGTACCCAGCCAAGTCCTGTATCTATAGGCTACACTGTATAATGACATCATACATGCATGGTACTCACTTCTGCAAATTATGCACCTGATGTCTGTCACACCCCCTCCCCCAAGTCATTCCTGGGTCTTACAAGATTTCTGGCTTCCAGCAGTGGTTATGCAAACAGTGAGGACTTTCTCCTTTTCTCCTTATAGGATATCTGGTAAATCCCCACTTCTTCTTGTACTGTTTAGGCAAATACTCCAAGAATTAAACTCATTACTGAATCCAAGATGAAGGTGGTGCAAGTGAATTCACTCCTTTTCTTTTGCAGGGATGGTTCATTGGTTTTCTTACCTTTTAATTATTTTGTTTCTTCCTTAAGCCTTTGACCCCACCCCCAACTCATTCCCATAATCTTTTTTTTACTCCCTAAGTTGGTCCCAAACCTAGTGTTTATTTAGTGCTCACCCCATCTCGGTATAATGCTGTTTTCTAAAATCCAGAATCACTTTATTTGTCATTGTGTTATGATCTCTGATAGATAATGATACCTCCCTTGAATATCCCTAACCTCTTCACCTTGGTTAGGTGTCAGACCTGGATTATACCCTTTTTGGCACATTCCTCTGCCAGATGGCTGAAGCTCTACTCTTCCAAGCATACACTTTAATATCCCCTAAATCCTCTCATCTTCCTGTTTAGTATTTCTAGTACTGTACTGACCCACCAGCATTCCTCTCCCTACATTACCCACTAGGTAAGATTCATTCAGTGTGGTCTATCTTTGCCTCTTCTCTTTTTCCTTCTCTTTTTCCTTACATCTCTGTATCAGATGTGTGAGATGTGATCTTCCAAGAAGCATGCTTGAGAAAATAAGTTGCAATTGCAATTAAAACAAAAACAAACAAAGTGATGTGTAAAGTCAGTGTTATACCTTTAAACTTCCCCATTCTCCACATTTGAAGGTTATATCTCTTAATTTCTTGATAAGTATCTATACTAGTGCTAAGCCTTCTGTACCACAGGGTTGGTGAAATAATCCGAGATGCCACAATGCTAGATGTAATATATAAACCTATATTTTCACTTTCACCTCCACTAGTCCAGGGTTAACAATATGGTACTGTAAAATCCAATAGGCAGGCATCGCCTTCGAGTGGCACTGCTGCTCGTCATCAAGGAACATGGTTGGGAGAGCCTAATTCTTGCCAGCTACCGCTGTCATGCCCATCTCTTCCTGTCATTTCTTTCTTAAACAACATCTACTGAAGCATCGTTATGGCACACCTACTCATGTCAATGGCATGAATTTCTGAGATGCCACCAGTGTCCACTGTCCCGCCTGCATCACTGATTGCATCTTCTTCTCTTCCTAAACAAAATCCTGACATTGCATAGTAAAGCTTATCACTTCATGCTTTCCTTTATTTCTTCACTCTTTCTAGTTCCCAAAAACTATTGTCTCTTTACCTCTGTGACACTTGTCATCCATTCCATTTGTAAGTAACAGTAAAATAATTAATACACACATTTTCAATGCAGCTATGAGCACTTATTTACCAACTGGGCTAAGGTGTAGCCTTTCCATGGCACAGAGATGGTCTCTTTGCAAGCTCTCTACCTGCCCCCCAACCATGTTATACTCCCTTAGCTACTGCTACAACCAGACACTATCCTGCCTAACCTTCTCCTTCCAAACTGTGTTGGCTAGTAGAGGTAACAATTTCCTTTTTAATTTATTTTTAATTAAAATAATTATTTATTAAGCAACTAAGTAGATTAGTCACTGGACATTTTTCAACCATGATCCATGACAGATGTGCAAACAATATGACTAAAGAAAACCAAATGTTAGAAATAAAACAAAGGCAATAGTGCAAAGCTAGTTCTAAAATAATAATTTTACATGCAAACAGCAAAGCAGCATATACAAGGAATATAAAATATAACGTACAGAGTGTAAAAAGATACATAAAACAGAACCAAACTACTATGCGTATACAAAATAAAAACTAAACAACAATGCTAACTGGCAAGTGCAAACAAAATTTAATCAAACCCTCTAGTGTCTTGGCATTATTTATTATTATTTATTTAACATTTGTTAACCAGGAAAGTCCAACTTGGAAGAAGCCAATTTTCAGCAGAAGCCTAGGGAGAAATGCTCCAGATGCATGTCTTTATAATGTGGGAGGAAACCGGAGCACCCGGAGGAAACCCACACGAATGCAGGGAGGACATGCAGACTCCACACAGAAGGCACGCCAGCTGAGAATCGAACCGGCGAACCTCTTGCTGTGGGTGGCAATGCTACCGCTGCACCACTTCGCCACCTATAATTGCTATCAAAGGAAGTAAAATCACATAACTCATAAAATAGTTAAATAATACATAATGTTAAAAAGCAGTTCCTATAAAAAACAAGCAATAATTTGATTCCAATGACAGCATTGCAACTGAAGTTCTTATTAAAACCATACAGATATATAGCATTATAATTCATAATAAAAATATTTCTTTATAACTAAACATCATATATATATATATATATATATATATATATATATATATATATATATATAAAATTTTATAATAAAACACCACCACAATTTTTATACAATTGTAGTCAACTTTATGGCAATTTAGACAATGTTTTGTTATAGGGAACTCCAGATTTTGCTTTTTAATATTTCTACAACATTACCTAAGTCTTACAGAGAAAATTATTTTAGTTTTCCCAAAATAAAGTTAAACCACAGTGAAATTGTATAACATGCACTAAGTTTTTATAGAACAAAAATTGCATGGTACATAACCTTAACCTGTTTTTGTTAATCACAATAAAATCATCCAACCTTTAACCATTCACACATACCCTGCAATATCCACAAAAATGTTTAGAAAATGTATTTGTCAAACAAACAGCGTTAATTATTTTTGAGTTATTTAATTGACTATGTAACATGAAAAGCTGAATATTAATACCTTTAAAATAGACAATATGATTTTTTGCATAGCACCCCAAACTCCTATTTTGTATTAACATGAACTGGCACTTTTTCACCTTCCTATACAAGTCTTCTGAACAGGTATTATACTGCGTTACTATATATAACACGTCATCTGTTTTAAACCTTTGGTTAGTATAAGATAAGCACCTACTATTATAATGAGTATCGATTCTATTCATTTTACAAGTATGCAAAAAGCCTGACTAATACTGGATTTTTGTAACCTCTCTTTTAAAAAAAATAATAAAATGCTTTCTTCTAAAATATTATCCAATGGCTATAAATTGTTTAAGCTCTAGGGAATTAATTATTGGGTAATGCAGAAATGAAATGCTTAGGGAAATGACTGTGTAAGCATACATAACTGTTCAATGTAACTTGATTAAATTAATGTTTGACTAGCTTTTATTTGCATGTATCATTTAGCATTTGTGTTACATACAGAAAACAGCTTTGTGAGAAATCAAGTGTAACAGTCCTTATAAAGTCATTATCACAATTATGATACCACACTCATAACTGAGAAATTGGTTCATAACACATAACGACAGAACTGATGATAAATTTCAGAGGTGAAGTACCCCACCTCCCTGTGTAACATTTTATATATTAAATATATACTGGTATGCAACAATTATGTCATGGTTTAATATAATTATCATTTATCCATGCATCAGCACCATTTATAGCATTTATAGTAGTCAAACTTTCTTTTAGTTTTCATTTAAATTAGAATACATCAAATTCATTTCAAATTTAAGTTGGTAGGCTATTTTAGCTGGCTAGAACTATCAATCCCATACACCATGCAAGACACTTGAATAACAATTTTGAAAAATAATTATTTTCAGGCCTTGAGTCAACATCAGAAATATCTTTTTTGATATTTTGTTTTTTTGTATAGCACAGCTTTTTTGATATTTGCCCTCTGCGATAGCATATTGACAGCAAGGTAGCTTAGTTGTAGGCTCTCTCTAGCTCACAACAGAAGACTGCGGGATTCAGTAGTGACTTATAGTTACTGTTTGTATAAAGAATACAAGGTTTCCCTAAATATATATATATATATATATATATATATATATATATATATATATATATGTGTGTATGTATGTATGTATATATCCCCCCTGTGGCTATTCCAGTTTTCCTCTACCACTCCAAATCATGCCTATTGTCTGCTTCATTGAACTATCTGTAAGTGTGTTGTATTTACCCTTTTTCTTATTGCCTTGGTCATGGCTGAAAAGGTTCATGGACCAAGTCCACTTACCCCATTAACAACTGACAACAAACTAAAATAGATACATAAAGAAATAAGTACTTATCTCATACTTCCACATTTTTTCTTCTTACCTCACTTTTGATGAATGGAAGAGTTGTTACAACAGATTTCAAAATACTTGTTTTTCCATTATGAAGCTGGATTTCTTCCCTTCTAGTTCACTGCTGACTATTAAGCTTTCTCTCCTTCTAGTCTAATTGCACATTCATTCCTCTGGAAAAGAAGATCCCAAATGTCCATTCATTCCACTGCAGGTGAGCAACAGAGTGGTTACCATCATTCTACTAGTGGAATCTGAATGTTTTCAATTTTTGCATATTAGGTCCACCCCTCTGATCTGAAAACTGTGCTCACATATGAAAGGTCAGCTATACATTCTTCTGTGGGAAGCTGTGTGCTCTCACACATGCTCCATGATAATGACCTCATGGCTGTGGTTTCGTAAAGTCATGTGTATGCTTCTAGCCTATATCCTGTGTAACATGCACCTTTCTCTCACTCTCCAGTACCTGCTGGTAGGCCAGACCATTTCTCTCCCTCCAGGATGGATAAGCTAACACCTGATGTACACCCCAATGCACACACCTATCTCCTCCAGGACATAAGATGTTAATCAAACTGGGATCGTCTCGGTCATAGTCAAGGCTTGCTTTGGCTTGCCATGTCACAGAGATGTGGTAATTGCATGTTTGCTTGACTCTGTATACATGTAAGAAAATAACCTAGATGATGTATTAACAGGTTGGAAATATGTTTACAAAATACTTTTGTTTTCAAGTCACTGTCCATCCATGGTATCATCCTTATGATCTGTTCTCTTAACAGAATGGCACCATATGTTAGTGAGCTGTTCTACTGAGCTACATATTATTTCATATCCCCATAGATCTAGAAAAAGAGCACATCCAGGAAATTGTAAGGAATGTCTTCATTTCCAAAGATTTTAATGAGTAAAAAGATAATATCCATGTATTTGTTTCAAACATTTCTCAAGAGATGTGAATATAATTTTATACAACTTGCAGACTATTTTGAAGTGTGCCAAAAGGTGGTGTCCAAACGTTTGCAAATATAACTATTACATTTTATAAATTGTGAAATGATAACATTTTTATATACTAAGACTCAAAATCATTTACCCTAGCCTTTTTATATTTAACATCATAGAAAATCTATGGAAAGTTTGATGTCTGATACTTGTCAAAACAGAGGAATACAGAAATTTTAAGAGGAAGTAGATTAGGTAACCAATCAAGTCACATTTTTTTCTTATTTTTTTTATAATTCACCATCTCCTCAGTTTAATACTTAAGATTTTAATACCTTGATGGGAATGGACCCCATTCCTAAGTCATGCCATAATTAAAGTTCATGAAATCAGTTATGAGTACTCATCTCAGCACATGCATTGTTCCCAGAATTGCCCATTTTTGCAGTTCATAAGGGGTTACATTTATTGGTAACATTTAGATATGTTTGAAAATTAATTTTTGTTATTTCCAGATGGAAACTGGAACTATCTGTTTATCCTTATTCCACATTGCTCTAGTTTCTGCTTTCAAGTGCAGATATTTTACAAATGTTTGTGTTTCATTTTGTAAGACAATGCAGTCAGCAGGTTTAGCAACTTCAACAATCAAAGCTATTTCTGTCTTTGTCTATCTGGAGCTCCAATATCTGATCTCTTTGCTTCCATCTTCTTTGCTATTGGTATGGAGTGATCCCATGTAATCATTACTTCATCATTTTCAACAATCCTTTGCAGTTTATGCTCCCAGTTTCTGTCAGCTGCCTCTGTGTTGTAATGTTTACAAAGTCTTCAGTGTCACAACCACGCCACATTGTTATGTATTTCAGTATACAGACCTTCAGTCATGAGTGTAATTCACCCTGCAACAAGATGTGTGGCTGACACTTCACCACCAAATAAGCAGGAACCAAAATAGTCACCACAGAATGAAAACAAGCCAGTATATTTCCTTCTATGATTTAATAAAATCTCCAATCCACAGTAGACAGACCACAAAACAGATGCATAAAATACTTCTCTCTAGTGCCTCGGCTGGTTTAGTGTTTTACAAAGGACAAGTACATCACAAACACATTTCTCTTAAATACTATTACATTTGTCAGTCATTCAATTAAATATATTAAAACATACAATTAAGTTAAAGATGTGTAACGGTTTCTAATTTCGTACCACAACACCTACATTTGACTGCATCTTCTAACTTTTCTATAGACTATCTGATATGTAATCCACTATTTTGGGCTGCTGATATTAACCTTTCATAGTCTGGTTTAAATTCATCCTACTTCAGCTATTCACACAACAACGCTATATGTAATCCACTATTTTGGGCTGCTGATATTAACCTTTCATATTCTGGTTTAAATTCATCCTACTTCAGCTATTCACACAACAACACTATATGTAATCCACTATTTTGGGCTGCTGATATTAACCTTTCATATTCTGGTTTAAATTCATCCTACTTCAGCTATTCACACAACAACGCTATATGTAATCCACTATTTTGGGCTGCTGATATTAACCTTTCATATTCTGGTTTAAATTCATCCTACTTCAGCTATTCACACAACAACGCTATATGTAATCCACTATTTTGGGCTGCTGATATTAACCTTTCATATTCTGGTTTAAATTCATCCTACTTCAGCTATTCACACAACAATGCTATATGTAATCCACTATTTTGGGCTGCTGATATTAACCTTTCATATTCTGGTTTAATTCATCCTACTTCAGCTATTCACACAACAATGCTATATGTAATCCACTATTTTGGGCTGCTGATATTAACCTTTCATATTCTGGTTTAAATTCATCCTACTTTAGCTATTCACACAACAACGCTATAAGTAATCCACTATTTTGGGCTGCTGATATTAACCTTTCATATTCTGGTTTAAATTCATCCTACTTCAGCTATTCACACAACAACACTTAGTCAACATACAGTTGTTGTAGCAGATCTGAATACTTCTTGCTATAATTGGGATCTGTCCATTTATCTTTTCTTTTTCCTGATCTGGTTCTTTGTATTCTTTCTTTTGCTTTTTTGCACTTTCCATTGCCACATATTTTTTATCCATGTGTGGTTGGATTTCCATGCCTGCTTTTCACCTAAAGGCTTATGCTAACCTAAGTAAAGAGGCCATCTTAGACTTACTTTGTTAATGTTTTAGAACCTTCAATATGTATGTCTATATATATGTAAAATGTACAATACTCCAGCAGCAACAACAATTGAATATATAACATCCAAAACTGCTGTGAGAAAGGAAACAGGATCCGATGGTGCTCGCCCCAATAATACTATATCCACTGTTAAAAATACGAACTATAATGGTCTTGAGCAAAGTATAATAAATGAATCATCTTGAGTGGTGTAAATATGAAAAAATTTACAGTTTATTATACGTAACCAATACTATCCGAACACATATAGGTTAAGCGCTTTCATCTAGTTACATAGACTTCATCAGAACATCACAACAACTTATACACTGACTTAAATACTCCTATCAATTGTTAAAAACAATTATGTTAATTGACCAATTAAAAACAAAACCTTTTAAAAATATTCTACCGTTTACTTAAAGTGCACCTTACCCCTAAAATTCATTATATAATTCTAAATGAACAACTGCCTAATACTAAATTGTTATAATGAATAATTGTTATGAATACAATAATTTAATAAGAAAAAGAAAAAGAAAAAATTCATTTTTTATATAGTTCAAAGGAAACATATCTCTCTTAAAACATATATGTATGCAATCCCACAATCATTGGCCTATATGTATAGTCTATTTCAAGGAGGCCCATGCCTCCTTCTGATTGAGGATGTATAATTAGGCAAACATTGATTACTGATTATTATTTAATGGGTGTAGAACACTTTTCTTGTATTTCTTTAAAGCTTATAGGTTCATAGATTATAGGTTCATAGAATAGTACTAGGCTAACTGCCCTTTTGGGCCATTTTAAGCCTAGCCAGTTATCCTATGTGAGAATCAAACCGTGCAACTTGTGTCTCCAAGGTAAACACCTTAACCATTATGCCATCCTCCCACCCATACAGCAATTTTTGTGGCCAGTCAATTACCGCAAAGCAATAAGTTAAAACAGGAAGTCCAAGCTGATTTATAGATGATTAGAGTAGTTTTCGGTATTAGTTTTAGTCATTGAAAATGTTCCTTAAGGAGCTTTGCTCTCATTTTTGTATGCTGTATCACTGCGCTTTCATCTATTCCCAGATAGCTGTACATGTTTTCTACTTCCAGATCCTTTATATCTAATTTATCCCCAAGTTTTATATTTTCTGAAGTCTTTAGTTTTCTTATTTCAAATGTTGCTTTTCCTCATTTGTTGAGACCAAATAACATTTTTATGTCATCTGAGAAGGCTTTAACAACTTGTCGCTTTCTCGTTCAGGTGTTTAACTGATGAACTATATAGTTTTAAATCATTCAAAAAAGTAGATGAGATATCCTTTCATTTGACGATTTTCTTGGAGTCAGACTGAATCGGAGACCTTGCCTGTTGAGTAAACAGCTTCATGGACTGAGAGCAAGACAAAACTGTAATGGTGACCACAAGTCACCCTGAAATGTTCCATACTTGACTTTTGCACCCTGGATAACAATTTGTCCTTTTTTGTGGTTCAACTGCAAAGTGGTTTGACATTTCTTCATAGTAACTACAATAACATTTACAAATGTGTGATGGATTTTGTGCATCTGTAAACATTCTATATTCCAGGCATTGAGAATACTATAAAATACATTTTTGTAATCTATCCCTACCATCTTCATAATCCTGTTAATTTTACAGGTCTCCATTATGGCTTTGTTTAACAAAACATAATCCTTTGTTCCATATAAATCTCTGATTCTCCTTCTGTTCTATCGCCATGACTGCATTTTTATCTCAAGGCTGTATACTCTGTCTGCATCAGTTCCCATATATAACTTTTATGTTGCTGGGGACAGGTTATTGGTCAACATTTCTAAGGGTGATCTGCAGGTTCAACTTTATGTATGAGTATGGTTTTCCACAGTGTTAGCTAGCCTGGTTTCCCTTCAGGGTGTACATATAGGGATCTGTCTTATAAACTCAAAAAAACATTTAATCGAAATTCAGAATATTGAGACCACAAAGTCGATCATTCACTTTACTGAAAATTTACAACATCGAATACCATAACATGGAACTACAAAAAAATAAATGGAAACTGACTGCAAACTTCAAATATTATTTAACTACTATGCTCTTGCAGGGGAGCTGTGCCCTCTGCACCCCCCCCCCCAACAAATTAAATATACTAATTCTGAGATTGCAGTACAGTGAGATAATGGTATACTATGGACAGACTCTGCACCTACCATTATGTAAGCAGTGGTAAACAACAACATTTTGACATTTAAATACTCTGCTCTACACCCAACACAAAACTGTCACTTATTAGTAATTCTTTTCTCTCTGAAAAACCTTAAATTTCAATTAAACTCTTCACCGACACCAGCAGCTTCCTACGTTGTATCCGCCACATTTCTTTTATGACCACAAGCCAACACCTTAAAGGGACATCATTTAGCTATAACAAAATGCAGACTAATAGGACCTTACTCATTAGCTCTTCTGCATTCAATATTCCGGTATTCGATGTTTTGAATTTTCAGTACAGTGAATGTTCGACTTTCTTGTCTCGATATTTTGAATTTTGATTAAATTTTTTTTGAGGTTTTAAAGTAGATCCACATACAGATAGTTTTTAGTCAAGGCTGAAACACAGTGCAAAGATGTCAATAACTTTAACCAAAAGTTAGCTACAGCATCTGGGTCCAGCATTTTCCAGTTAGGAGCCTTTCTTAACTTTATCTCTATCTCAGTATGAGTTACTCTGACTTCACAAACACTTTTTTATTGACATATTAAGGAACAATAAAGTGCATCTTTAGACTTGCTGTCATATCTCTCAACTATCCTTTTTTCATAATCTCTAAATATTAAGCACTTTTTTGTCATTTCTCAAATATATTTTCACATGTAAGCTGCAGTGGTTTAGCTAATTAGTAAATAATGTAGCCAGTAATTAACATCCTCTGAACTACCTCCAACAAGGTTCCCCAGGTCTTCACAGAATGGTTGAGACTGTGGTTTTGCCTATGAGACCATCCATAACTTTTCATTTTCTATATCATGTGCATTCGTCTACCTCACCATTCCTACATGTTACATTCTCTAAATTGTCTAACATGACAATCCCAGTTGCCGTGCTTTGGTTTCACTGCTGCTTCCATGGAGAATAATGCGTGACAAGGAGAAAACAACAGCCTGCAAAATAAGCAATGTATTTATCTACATATCACTGTATATTCTGTTTAACAAATGAATAAAAAGCAGCTATGATCGTTGGAAGGGGATACTTAACGACACACATAGAAATCAATGACACACTGTCTAACCCTGAACACACACATTTAGATTTCCAGTCATGAATTGATAAAGTAAGCTTGCACCTATACAAATGGTTAAATATATATCTGGCATTACTTGTGAAATCACACTCTCCCAAAAAAGTAAACAGACATAGATAGGTGTAGATATGCACACACAGATTTATTTTTATAGGTAAAAGATGGTGGTGTAGAAAAATCTCTTTCATGCTTTCATCACATTGTAGCACAAACCAGTTCTTTTGCAAAATCATTTCAATGTCCTTGACATCCAAAGTGTAATGCAGGACAATATTGGTTTGGCCATTAAAACCTGCTTGATTGTCTTTCTTCTTGAGATGATTTGGCCCTTTCTTGATGATGGAGGGCATATTCAGTGTTTCTCTCTGCCCATATCTCATCTGTGATTGAATCCAGAAGTGGTAGGGGGTAGCCATGGTCCAAAACCATGGATCTTAGAATGTCAGATTGTTCAAGACACACTACATCATACAAGATCAATGGAGAGGTTCTGATAATTTGACTTTTTACTACCACCCTCTTCTGATGAAAAGGGTGGCAACTGGTGAAAAAAAAAAGTGTTACAATAAGTGAACTTCCTGCAAATTCTGGAGTGAATTCTTTATTAACTCCTTTTCTGATGTCAGTGTCAAGATAATTAATATGGTCATGTTCAAAGGAATATGTGAACTTTAAAAAGGAGGTGCTGGCTTGTAACTGTAGTATGAATTCTTCAAGTTCATTGACACTTCCTTCCCATATGATAAGCAGATCATCAAGGTATCTGAAGTAGGTAGCACATTTGGAAAAAAGGGGGAGTTTAAAAAGTGATTGCAATTCCCATCTTAATAAGACAGCATTTGCAAATATGGGTCATATGCAGCTCCGATAGCCACTCCAAGAGTCTGCTTGTAAAATTCATCCTCAAAGGTCAAAAAGTTGTTGTCTAATACCAAATCCATGAACTCACTAACCAATTCATAATCTGTTTCAGAAAGTAAGCCAAATTATTTTACAATATCTCCAAAACACTCCAATCCCAGGTCATGGGGTATTACCATAAATGCATGTTGTACATCACAAGTAACCAAAAGGACTTCATCTTTTGCTGGAATTCTCTTCAGTTTATCCAGAAGGTCCCATGAGTCTCTTATAATGTGTGGGAAGGAAACAAACAGGTTTTTCAATGTTTGGTTTATAAACTTGACCAGGGGCAGTGTAACTAATCCACTAGCAGCTAGAATTGGATGTAAGGAGGGGGGGTCAGATGGATTGGAGTGGATTTTGGAAATATCAAAAATCTTTGGAATAATAGGAAAATCCACTCTAAGGAAGTCATATAAGCCTTGTGGAATTTTATCAAATAACAGGAACTCCTCCAGTGCTATTTTAATGAACATGTAGGCTATATTGATTTCAATTGTGGAAACAGCACTGTACACACAATCACCATGCAGAAGATATAACATACTCCCAGAGTAGTCAGCACTGTCCATAATAACCAGGCCACCACCTTTGTCCAGTTTTATGCACCTAATACTGTAATTGTGAGTAAATTGTTGGAGAATCTGTTTTTCTTTAACGAAAAGGTTAAAAATGTTGTTTGTATTGTTTTGCAACAGTGTGCATAGTTCTTTTTCACATTGCTTCTCAAAAACATTGATAACTGGGTGTAAAGGAGGGATTTGTTGTTCTTTTCCTCTTACCTCTGGGTGAGTTGTTGAATTAACAAAGTAAGATTTCCAGGTTCAGGTGCAAAAAAGTTTGATGCATCTTGAAACAGTTCCTGTGAGATATCATAGGTTCATAGGTTGGTACTAGGCTATCGGCCCTAGGGCCTATGCAAGCCTAGCCATAACAATTCCCTGGAAATTTTTTCCCACAATATTTACTTCTCTGGGCCCCTGTCTAGCAGGGTGACTGACATGATCCCCGGGGTGAATTTCCTATCTCCCATCCAATCATCAAGGTTCCGTTTGAAGAGGGCCAATGAGGTGCTCTGCTTGACATGTATGGGCAGTCTGTTCCAAAGTATGGGGAGTCTCTGGGTCAGGAACCTATCCCTCCAGCATGTTTTGTTCATTGTGATGATAAGGTTTAGATCCCTGGAGCGTGTGGCTCTGAGGGATTGGGATTTCTTTAAGTGGAGCATGTCCAACAGCTCAGGGTTTGACATGGCCTTGTATGTTAAGAAGAGATCGCCTCTGAGTAGACAATATGCCACAGAGTATAGCTGGAGTTTTTTTAGATGGTCAGTATATGGCATCTGCTTTAGGAATGTGATTCTTTTAGTGAGGTATTTCTGTGGCCTTTCCAGCTGTTGCAGATGTCTTGTGAGGTACATACCAAATGGGGCATTATACTCTATAATGGGTCTAATGAGGGATGAGTACAGTGGGACAATGACCTCCTTTTTTCTGGATGAAAAGCCCTTATTGATGAGGTGTGCCACGTAGAAGGATTTCCTGACTGTTGTGGCAATGTGATTATCAAAAGTGAGACCACTGTCCACTTGTGTCCCTAAGTCTGTCATCACACTTTTGATGTTTAGTGTCCTGCCACCTATGTGGTAGTTCATGGGTACATGTTTTTTTCCAAAGGGGATGACTATACATTTCTTGGCATTAAGCTTGAGCCCATGGCTCTGGCACCAGGCATCTGTTTCTGTAAGGCCCTTTTGTAGAATAGCCACATAAGTTGGGGATTCAGTAATGGCTCCTAGTTTGCAGTCATCTGCAAACTTTGTTAGCCAGAGTCCCTTAGTGCTGGCCTGTACTTCAGAGAAGTAGATGCCAAACAAGAGTGGTCGCAGGACTGAACCCTGAGATGCTCCACTTGTCACTTGTCTGGAGCTGGATTTGGAGTCGGCTACTTTTACAGTCTGGGTTCTGTCAGTAAGCCAGTTGGCAACCCGTCGAGTGACGTAGGGATTTATGCCCAGCTTAGTAAGTTTATCTATGATTCCAGAGTGGGGGATGGTGTCGAAGGCCTTGGCGAGGTCCAGATAGGCTGTGTGGACCTCCTTACCCTCGTCCACAGCTCTGGAGACCGATTCGAAGAAGTCAATCAGAATCAGGAGACAAGACCGGCCCTTCACAAACCCATATCAGCTGACATAACCAGAACACTCAAGAAACAAATGAACCAAAGAAAGAAGCAAGAGTGCAACTCTGGTACTGGAAGAAAACAGTAGCTAATAACAGCAAAACTACCAGCAAATGAGCCACCAAACTCAAAATTTGTCAAAGAATATAATAACAAACTCACCCTGGCACTTAAATAATTTACTTATGGACACAATACTGCTGGGATGAGCAGCCATTCTTCTCAGAGTAGAGTAACTGCAGTTAATGCAGAACATGAGACTGGACTGACTTCAAATGCCAGTGCTGGTAAACCTGTAACTGATTTTTCTACGTCTCCAAGTATACATTCTTGGTTGAATAAATGGGATTTTTTGAACCAGAAAGAATATATACAGTCTACAGATGGTCATTATTTATCCTTGCAAGAGCAAATATAAGTTTTTATACAAAATGAAATCACTACAGTTGGATAACTACTTTTTGAGTGAAAGTGTACAGAGACAACATGTACCTAAAGGGCTCCATATGTGGAAGTTCCCGCAAGCCATAGAAGCAAATTCACACATTCACCATGAACTATTAGAATTTCTTGATCATACAGGTCTGGAACTTACCACATTGCTCATTAAAAAAATGACAAGTGTTGGGTGAAACTTAAACATGAAGTTTCTAAACTAGTAGATTCTACCATTGCTGATTTAGACTTTCACAAGTTCAAGTCCCAGTTTAAAAACTCCTTTCAGGCCATAGATAACAAACTTGTCCAAGTTAAAAACAGAAAGGACAAGAAATTACTCAGGGATGACTCAGATTATCATAATAGAACTGTATACCCTGTCTCTCCAGGTACAACAAACAAAAAAAAATCTTGTGGGGACTTTTATATTAACAATCATGAAGAAACAGCTCAACTGGATATCCCTTTAGAGGAAATACCTTTGAGAAGGTCAGAGAGACTGGCCAACCAGCAACAATCCAACTTCCACCAGTCTTGGTATTCCAACCCCTACCCCCAGCAACAATTCAACTTCCACCAGTCTTGGTATTCCATCCCCCCACCCCCATCCCCAGGGTAGGACGAAGAAGAAAAAGAATTACAAGAGAGGCCGTACGAATTGGAATCAGCAATGGTAGCTGATGATTATTCAACCAATAGCTCACTACTATGCCTTCAGGTACTGTAAACATTACTTCTTTTTTTCAATATCACATTTACAAGTTTACGGACATGGTGATAGGCCTTCTGCACCATAGCCTGTTTTTGATGGGGTTTAACTTCATCCCCTCCACTATGGCCATGGTGGATGACACTCTCATCGATTTAAAATTGTTCACCAGAAAGCTTATGTTTCAAGTACTGTTTGTGGGAGAAATTGGTGGTAAAATCCCCTGACACGTTTAAGAGGAAAAGTACAATAAATCCCCCTTTACACTCAGTTATCAAAGTTTTTGAGAAGCAATGTGAAAAACAAATACACATAATGTCGCAAAGCAATACAAGCTATTTTTTTAACCTTTCAGTTAAAGAAAAACAGCTTCACCAACAATGTACTCACAATTACAATATTGGAAGCATGAAACCAGACAAAGGTGGGGGACTGGTTATTATGTACAGTGTTGATTACTCTGGGCGTATGTTACATCTTCTGCATGATGATTGTGAGTACAGTGCTGTTTCCTCAGATGAAATCAAGATAGCCTACAGTGTCAATGAAGTGCACTGGACAAGTTGTTGTTATTCAATAAAATTCCACAAGGCTTATATGACTTCCTTAAAGTGGATTTTACTATTATTTCAAAGATTTTTGGTATTCTCAAAATCCACTCCAATCCGTCTGATCCCTCCCCCTTATGTCCAATAGTAGCTGCTAGCAGATAAGATACAAAGCCCCTGGCCAAGTTTATAAACTAGAAAATGAAAAACCTGTTTGTTTCCTTTCCACACATTATGAGAGACTCATGGGACCTTCTGCATAAACTGAAAGGAATTCCAGCAAAAGGTGAATTCCTTTTGGTTATTTTCAGTGTACAATGTTTATTTACGGTAATACCCCATAACCTGGGGTTGGAGTGGTTCTCAGAGACTGTAAAATTATTTGGCTTACTTTCTGAAACAGATTATGAATTGTGAGTTCATGGACTTGGTGTTAAACATCAACTTTCTGACCTTTCATGGTGAATTTTACAAGCAGACTCTTGGAGTGGCTATTTGGGCTGCACGAACCCCCATTGTTTCAAATGGTGTCATATTAAGATGGGAATTACAGTAACTTTTTAAACTCCCCCTTTTTTCCAAATGTGCTGGCTACTTCTGATACCTCGATGATCTACTTATCATTTGGGAAGGAAGTGTCAATGAACTTGAAGTATTCATACTACAGTTACAAGCCAGCACCTCATTTTTAAAGTTCATATATTCCTTTGAGCGTGACCAGATTAATTATCTTGACATTGACATCAGAAAAGGAGTTAATGAAGAATTCACTACCAGGATTTACAGGAAGTCCACTTATTGTAACACATTTCTTTTTTCACCAGTTGCCACCCCTTTCATCATGTTTTTGGACCGTGGCTACCTCCCACCACTTCTGGATTCAATCAGAGATGAGATATGGGCAGAGAAGAACATTAAATATGCCCCTATCATCAAGAAAGGATGAATCAACATGACAAGAAAGACAATCAAACAGGTTTTAATGGCCAAACCAAAATGTTCCTGCATTACACTTTGGATGCCAAGGACATTGAAAAGATTTTGCTGAAGAACTGATTAATTCTAGAATGCGATGAAAGCCTGGAATATTTTTTTCTACACCACCATCTTTTACCTAGAAAAATAAATCTAACATAAAATCCCTTCTTGAGAAACCTACTGATCATCATAAGGGATTTTTCTCTACCAGGTAATGTGGGTATTGTCATCAGTGCCCTTACATAAACACTTGTTACAATGGCACCTTTTTAAGTAGATTTGATTCTTCTGTGCATGATGGAGCTCACAACTGCTTTTCTGAAAGAGTTATTTACCTGGCTATATATACATCTTGTTCCGCTTTCTATGTGGGAAAACTAAGAACACTTTGAACAAGCGTATCTATCAACATGTTTACAGTATTCAATATAAGGACAGTAAAAGTGCACTGGCCAGGCATTCCATTTTTTTGTCACAAATTTGGCAAGTTTACATTTCTAGTTCTTGAACAAATACAAAATTCTCCTTATGTAGGGGAATGGCAGAACAAACTGCTTCACAGGGAAATGGTATGGAAGATTAAGCTGGATGCTACCAACTTTCATGGTTTAAGTGACAGTATTTATATCAACAGTGAACTAAAAAGGAGAGCCAGCAGAATATGATTTTGTGTTTCATCAAACATTTTTTGTTTAGTTATTTTTGCCTAGTTTGTATTTATGTGTTTTGGTTCAGGTTTTAAAAGTTTTGACTTATTGTTAGTGTTGTTAGTTTATTTCTTCTGTTTCACACTGATTTCAGCTATAACATGTTGTGATCTGCTTACATGGGAGATGTGTCTTCTGCACTTAAGTTTTAAAATGGCTTCCACAAGCAGTATATTTGTAGTTCTGATGATGTCTTAGTGTTACAGACGAAAGCATTAAACTGTGGATGCTTTTTTACCTACTTTTGGTATTAAACAAATTCTTCAACAAGTTTTGAGTTTGATGGCTGATTTGCTGGTTGTTTTGCTCTTAAAACATAGTAATTGCCAATTACAGTCATTAGGCATGTTTTAGCAGAGCTGTGTGCCGCACCACACTGCTCAAACTGGAATAAAAAGTAATGGGAAAAGCGAGAGTGTACCTTGGCCTCTGGTGCAACTGTACACAACTGGACAGCCAAAGACATGTACCCTTTTATCAGCAACATGTAGAAAGTCACCTGCTAAGGCATTAATGGCAAAATACATGTTCAACTGGGACTCTGGTGCAGAACTACATCCATATAAAGCCATGCACTTACTGATGGATGTAGAAAATGTTTGTCATAGCCTGTATATGTACATGTATATCTTGCAAATACACCAGCTGTAGCACTGACTCAGTAGCTCAGTCTGCTAATTGCCTTGCATGTAGTGCATTTTGCCACACACAATCCTGGGTTCAAATCCAGTGTTGTGTTACATTTCAATTACATTATTGTGAAGACAGCAATTAATGAATGACTTATGCACTCTTTATCCACACAAAGCATAGCAAATTAAATAACTGCTTTTCAGTGGTGGAAGTCACAGGCCTACAGGTAGGGACACACTTCATAAATCTGTATAGCAGTATTATATGTTGCCTAGTACTCTGTTATTGAACACAGTTGCCTAACATACATACCTTAAGCACATGCCTTAATTGCAGTGTAAAGGGTACCCTCACCCTGGCTCTGCCTCTACAAAAAGGCTGACACAGCTGACAAAGATACACCTACACCTTGCTGTCCTCCTAAGTGTTCATGCTCTCTGTAATGTCTATTACCTGCAGCAGATGCTGCAGCCTGTAGTACAGACAGCTCTGTGTAAAGGTTTCTGCTACAGGCCTATCCTCTGTAATGATGTAGTCTCCTCACCCCAGTAATATCCATCTCAACAGCTAAAAAAGGGGCCCTGGTCTACATGAAGGCCTTATATATTGCACAGTGGTTGGATGTCATTGGCTAATAATAGCGCAACTCAGCTGTTTTGGCTGCAAGTAGCATATCAGAGCCACAGAATGGTTTAGAGGCAATTACCTGCTAATGAGAAGCATTTTAAAAATGCAAACAGCTGGCTATGGGCAAGCATTCTATATGAGACTTTCGTCACACAGATCAGGCCTTTGCAAAACATTGCTAATATCACATTTCAACAGAGTACTGCACTCTACCGGGTATGTAACTGTTTTTTGTGTATAACGGGATGCATATGGGAAGATAGAGGTATGGGGAATAGAGATTATAGCAGTAAGCCTGTCTTAGACCTGTGGTAATGACAAGTCATTGATATCCTGTGGTCCTACACCTACAGGGGACGTACAATACTTCAAGGTTGCATTGTCTTTTGTCATTGTGGCACACTGGTATTGGACTGTCTCTTTGTAGTGATTATAACAGCACACTGCTATGTGTCTGGCAATGATCTTTTGACATATTATTGGGTGGTTGGTCTTAGGGGACAGCAGAATCTCTCATAGCACACAGGAAAATACATCAGTATAGATATTATCTCAGTTGTATCCACACACGTAGTATGTTGTCACACTGTGGGGTATGACATGTGTGAGCAAGCAGTGGATAGTGCCGGCCATTTTGTCCTTGACGTATCTATACATAGTGGACATTCACCTATTTGATCTTGTAATGTGCTCCCCTTGTCTTGTCTTTCCGGAATAATTGACTGTAGATGCCATGCCCCTTCTCAGATGCAGAGAATGAAATAATACTTGAAGGACTAAGTCAGCATCATCATATCCTGCTATCCAGGGAGGAAGCATAATAGGGAAGAGCAGGTTGCATTGTGGGCAGACCTTGTCCATGATGTGAATGCCTTTGGCCACCAGGACAGGACAAATGAGCAGGTTCAACATGAACACAGACATGCTGAATGCTGCATGACAATGGGCAGCTGATGTAGCCAGGGATCGTGCCATCACTGGTGGAGGGCCTGCAGTGGAACAACCACTCTCAGCCACTGAGGAGTTCTTGGAAAACCTAGGAACACACGACAGCTCCCAGGCATCCATCACACCATACATTGTGCAGGTGGGTGCCACAGTGTCCACAGCAGAGGAGCATTCAGCTAAGCTTACTGTGATCACCATTGTAATAATGTAGCAGTCATTATGTGAGGCTGTACATACCTTTGCATGGGTGTCAGATCTATCTGCTTTTGGGGTGTTTGGGGGGTAATTTCAACTGTACACTCATACTCAGAATGTTAGCAATACATCAAGTAACACAGTAGCTACTGTACATGTAAGATATATGCACATATTACCTTGTTGTGCTGCAACATGCGGTGGTACTGAAATTACCTCACCCTCACCTTTTTACTGGTTCATCAGGAGTTGTCCAATGCCATGGTCCTGCTCCTTGTAAGCTTGATACTGTTTTGTTATGGAACATATATATACTATTAAGGGTAAGGGCCAGGATAAGTCCCTATGCAGACTTAAGTTTGTGTGTAACCATAGTAGAATGTTTGTACTATATCTTCCATTCTGGAACATTTACCTAAGGTTCTTAGAGTGGGTAATTACAGGAGTGTAGTTGAATGAACAGAAACACTTTTGCAGATATAGTTAAGAATGAATAAGTCCATAAGGCAATTAATCCGACATGCCATTTAAAAAACCAAAGGTTGATGGTACATACCTTAGGGATTGCAACATGTATTTGTATATATAGGATTGCAGGATCATAGGAGGTTACTAGGCTAATGGCCCTCGGGCCCTTACAAGAGTAGCCAAAAGCTTATCCCCAAAAAGGAACCTCTGAAAGCACCTGCTTGCCCCTGTCAATGAGGAACACAAGCGGTACCCCTGGGACAAATTTATGGTTTCCCATGCACTCATGAAGGTTGCTCTTGGAGAGGGTCACAGAGGAACTCTGTTTGATGTATATGAGAAATCTATTCCAGAGATGGAGCAGCATCTGGAAAACAAACCTGTCTCTCCAGCAGGTTTGTTGATATTGCATATTAGATTCAGGCCTTTCGAGAGAGTAATGTGCAAGGAGTTAGACTTATGGATATGGAGCATCTCTAGTAGGCAGGGTCTGAGATTGCCTTGTAGGTGAGACACAGATCACCTCTGAGCAACCTGTACAATACCGAGTAGACTGATAGTGATTTAAGCCAGTCTGCATAGGAAAGGTGTTGGAGGCCATGGATTCTTTTTGTGAGGTATTTCTGTGGCCTTTCCAGCTTTTGCATATGTTTGGAGAGGTACATACCAAACAGGGTGTTATACTCAATTATTGGTCTAATGAAAGAGGAGTATAGAGAGGTAATAACATCCTTTTTTCTGGATGCAATCCCTTTACTTATGAGATGAACCAAGTAAAAGGGTTTTCTGACCACTGCTGCTACATGATGGTTGAATGTGAAATGGTTATCAACCTAAGTACCCAGGTCTCTCACCACAGGTTGTTTATTTAGGGAATTCCCATTGATGTGATAATCAGTAGGAACCTTGGTTTTAGTGAATAGTATGATGATAATTTTTTTTGCGTTTAGCTTGAGGCATTGACTTTGGCACCAGTCATTAGTTGCTGGGAGACCCCCTTGCAGTATGTTAACATCATTTGGGGAGTCAATGACAGCACTCAGCTTGCAGTCATCTGCATACTTGGTCAGCCACAGAACTTTTGTGTTTGCCTGGACCTCCAAGAAGTAGATGCCTAACAGTAGGGGTCCCAGGATGGATCCCTGGGGAACTTCACTAGTGACAGGTATGCTCTTGGAGGTGGAGGCATCTATTTTGACCTTGGGGGTCCTGCTGGCCCTTTGGCCACCCACTTGATGAGATAGGGATTTACGCCAAGTTGTGTTAGCTTTTCAATGATGCCTGAGTGGGGGATTGTGTCAAAGGCCTTGGCTAAGTCAAGGTAAGATGTATGTACTGACTTCCCTTCATCCATGGCCTTGGTGATGGTCTCAAAGAAGTCAACCAGGTTCGACAGGCAAGATTTGCCCTTGAATAATCTGAACTGGGTGGGGTCAAGTGCTTGGAGATTGCCTATGTCTTTATTTATGAGATCCATAATAATAAGCTCCATGGCTTTACAGATCAGACTTGTCACGCTGATGGAATGATAGTTTCCAGAGTCAGTAGTGGCACCACCTTTGTGCAAGGGGATGAAAACGGCAGTTCTCCACACTGCTGGGATGAAGCCTGTACTTAGGCTGTGGTTGAATAGGATGCTCAATGGTGGAGCCAGTTCTTGCTGGAGATGGTGTAGAATACAGCTTGGGATACTATCAGGTCCCATGGAAGCTGTGTTCTTTGCCTTGGATAGGGCCTTTAACACTTGATCTATGAAGATGTGAGGTGTGGGACAAGTATCAGGGATGTCCAAAGGGCCCTTGTGGGGGACAGGGGGTGAAGTTTGCATTGAACATATCTGCTACCAGGTTGGCTAAGTCAACAGGATCAGTGTAGGTGATACTGTTAAGTACTTATTTGGAACATACATGGTCTTTGCCATGAGGTTCTTGATGTAACTGAAGAAGGCTTTGTGGTTTACCTTTGTTTTGGAGGCTAGTTTTGATTAATAATTGGCTTTGGAGGTTTTCACTATTATCTTGTTTGTTTGTTGTGGCTAAAGAAGGAGTTTATCCATTTTGGAATTTGTTTCATTTTGCCTTTGGACAACAATTTCTTCCTTTTGTATTTGTTAAGATAGATGTACTGGGTTCTATGTGTTGGTTTATCAAGTATCATTTCATATTGACTATCTAAAAGGTGAATTGTACTGGTCAAGTTTCACTTGATTTATCTGACATGCTTGTTATACAGGCCTTGAGTTGAATGTGTATTTTGTTGTGAGGAAGTCTTGTGCATAAAAGCGGAGATGAGAAGATGTGACACTGGTAATGCAGTTGTTGATCCTCATTATTATGACTGCTGGTGGCTTTTACATACATAATAGTGCAGATAGTAATGTACTGCTTTTGTCTTGGTTTTTACAGGAGATGGGGGAGTTGGACTCTCTCCCCCACACAGCCTTATGTCAGTGTCTCTTCAGACTCTGATGATGGTAGTGGCTATAGTGAGGTACAGGTGGGGTTGTCGGGGCTGAATCCGTCCTAGAGGTTGACATGCCTTTTCTGCCCCCATTGTCACTGCACACAGTTAGTATGCCCACACATAACTAGTCCCAACAGGCAACAGATATTGGACAGTCAGAGGGTGGAGACATTGCATAGGACAGTGTGGCAACTATGGCTCCAGTGAATGTAGACACTGACCATAGCCAGAGAGCTGGTGAGGTCCCACACAGGCAGATTGACAGGGGTGCTTGTAGGAGGCCTGCTGTCTGTCCACCACCTGTCACAGGTGTCACATCATGGGTCACTCGGCACATGTTTTGGGCCATCATGGAGGCACAGGCATGTTCTGAATGAAACACCAGACATATGCTTAGGCTTATGGATACAGCACAGTCTGACACCCGTGACTGCTTCCACCACACTTGGAGCACCCTGGATCATTTCACTGATGCAGTGGGCAGACAGTTGTCTGAGACAGTGTCTGTCTTGGACTGCACATTGTCTGTGCTGGAACATCTGGTTGGAGTTGGGTGTCAGACCTGTGGATGTAGGTCAGCAACACCATTTGCTGAGAGTCCACGTGGCCATGCACAGTCACACTCCCATAGTGGCAGTACATCCCGCGCTACAGAGGGGAGTGTACTGTCCACACCATGAAATGTCAGCCCATGGGCTTGTTGTCTTTGGTGGTTCTGTGGGGGTTACAGTCCCAGCAGACAGCAATCACCATCAGGTTCTAGCAATGAATCTGACCTTGGGCATGGTGGCACCAGTGCAACTCGTGGCAGAGCTAGTTCCCGTGTTCCGGGCTGGCAATGGTGAACTATCAATTGTACCATGTAAGGTCCATAGCTGTCAAACATACACATATGTAGGGCTAGCACTGAACTTGACATTGTACATGCACACACTCACAAACCACTGTCATATGCAGGCCACCTACAGACACACATGACACCTCTCCATGGTCCATCTGTCCTGCTCTCCTTCCTGATGCACACACATGTTGTCAACCATTTGGACCAACTTAGGCCTCCAGCACCCTCACACAATACCCTTTGTAAGTGATGATACATGTGCCACATCCCTATCATCCTTCACATTGATGTAGGGAAATGACACTATATGTCTGATGCACAGGGTGACTATATTACTTGTCATGTACTTGTGCAGTGCATTATTGTTTTGCCTTGGCACTTGTAGTGGTCACCAACAGATAATGTATGCTGGCATGTGTCATGACTACACAACATACTTTTGTGTACCTTATGTTGTATGACGTTGTACTGGTGGTATTGTTACACAATGACAGGTGTGTCATGGACCCATGCATGTTTTTGTTCCAGGAGTCTGAGGGGATAATCTTTGGACACATGGTGGCAATAAAGTGGAACAGGAGGGCATGGCAGCACAGCAAAAATATGACTTCATCAAGGTACAGCAGTAAACATGCATGGCTCTATAGATTCATATGTGTATAACAGTCTAACAAGGACAATGGCAGCAGTCATCATACTCATGCATTCACAATTTGTGATAAGGTCTGCTACCCTTGATACGTGTCACCTGGGTGTTTGGAACTTACACATCTACAAGCTGTGGAGATGGAGTTGCCATATCTACAAATATCCTGTGTCCGGTTCAGACAGTTGGCCAGCATCAGTTATGCCTGTTGTGTTCTGCATTCCATTGTGTAACCTGCACATGATGTGTATCACAGCAGATGTATGCTTTAGATGCATGGGGGGGGGGCTGTTTCATATAGAGTGCACTGTCTGTGTTGCATAGCAGTTTACCCAGTGTGTACTGTGTATACCATGTTGATGTTGTAGCTGTGTAGAACATGTGAGACATGTGTATGTTAATCCTGTCATGGCAACACGGGAGGTACACAGTGGGATCTGGGGACATACACATTCCTTTGAAAGCATTTAGGAGATGGACTACATCTGTACTGTCTTCACACGGACTTCATAGGACATGTTATCTACACTATGTATTGGTATACCATGGTACCTGTGTGGCTGCTACAGTTGTACGATATGCCTGTGTGGTGACATGACAAGGGTGCAACTGCACACAGTGATAGCTGTGCTGGCTGCCACATTCAGTATATCAGTAACAGTATGAGATTTATACCCAGAACCTGTTGGTATAGATGGTACAATAATGAATGGATTTCCACTTCCTAATGAACAGTGACCGTCAAAGAGTGCAGTACTGTGTGCCCATATCTTCATATGTAATGGCTCAAGTGTGGCGGTGTGAGGGCACTACAGTATTGTCCCTGGTTAGCAGCACATCAGTCCCAACACATGATGTACATAATCAGGGGTGAAAAATGAGCACACAGACCTGGCCATGCAGGTTTACACCGAATGTGCCTCAGATCACCATGTTTACAGTGGTATGGCAGGAATCATATGGCATAGCTGAGGCCACAGTCACCAGTAGATGACATACTCATAGCCTCCACATACTCTTCTCTCAGCATGCCAATATCTGAGTGCAATGGCCATTTGCTGATATACCTTTTCCAGCTGTACTGGCACTTGCACACAACAGTATGGTCCCTCACAAGGTCACTTCACATCTTCAGTATGTTCTTACTACTGATCATCTGCAATGAGTGTCATTGCCACCTGTGGAATATAGACTACTCAGAGGTGAACTATGCCTTGCTTACAGGGCAAGGTGTGACCCTGCTGGAGTGTATATGCTGCCTATCTGTAGGAAGGATAGTAAATGGATCACTCACTGTAAGGATATAAACCTACTATGTGAGGTTCATACTACATGCATGTGGGAGACATTTGTTGAGCAGACTTAAACACTCCCTTGAAACAGAGCCTGCCTGATGGTACACAGAGTACCTCAGTGCACCTCAGCACATGCCATCAGTATGATTGGCTGGGTGACCATCATCTCAACACATGGCATCTGTCTGAGTCCCTGTTGGACTGGAGCAATATGTGTTGATCCTATACTGAGGGGTATACAGATGTCCCTGATTGTGAGGGCTGTATGGCCATTATGCTGATTAAGTTCACATGTCCTATGGCTCTGTAACATGTTGTAAAATGCTGTACCAGCCTCACACACAATCATGGCCACATTCAGGCTAGCATCCTTTCCACTTACTGCATACAGGACATGCTAAGGCACATATGTAGTGCAAGTTGGCTGTATGTAGATTAGAACACTTACTATGAACTGGTACACACTACAGATCAAAGTACCCGATACACGCAACACATCTCATGTCGCTAGTACTATCAGTTTAGAGCATATAATGCTTGTTGATATCAGCAGCCCTTGTTGTGTTCAGTCATTTGGGGGGGGGCACATCACCTGCTACAAATAAAATAACACTAAGCCCTACCTATGTCTAAGTTACAAAGGTTGTCATATATATGTATATATATATATATATATATATATATATTTTTTTTTTTGCTGGAGGGTGATTAGAACTCCTACCTATCTAGTCTTATACACCATAGCTCAGAGTACTTATAGCATGTGCCACAGCTTTTGTTGGATGTTAGACTGCCAGCCATCAGTCTTAAGGTGCCTGCCATGATCAGGCCTTGTAGAGGGGCAGTTTGGAAGCCAACAGCTAGTTACAGGGCCAGAAAATGCATAACCATTGCAGATGGATAGCCCATAGGGGCATGTCTGTTGTGTTGCAGAGGGACACACACACACACACACACACACACACACACACACACACACACACACACACACCAAGTTGGCTGGAGTAAAATTAGAACCCCTACCTATCTAGTCTTATACATTATAGCTCACAACATATATCACATGTGCCACAGGTTATACCTGTTGTACATGTGATTGCATGCACAGTACTTGTAGATTACACAAACTAGGCTTGAGTTGCACAGCATGTGTGGTCTGCAGAGTGATATTGCTTCTTACTGTTCTCTGCATCTACATCTAGTGTCCTAACAATGAGATAACTGCTTTTATCCTTGGTATTTGTGTATAGTTACCAGTATGGCTATATGTGGCTGATTGCAGTTAGACAGGCAAACCTGTATCCAGGGACATTGTCCCCTGTCCATGCAATCATTCACAACATTATACATTGCATCATCTATTCACCTGTGTCTGTCTACATGGTGACATCCAGCAGGCACAGGAGTCTGTAAGAATGTGGATTATGTACTGCTGCACCTTTAGTTTGGGTCCTTTGCGCAACTGTATGGATGTGCGAGTGCAGATTTACTCACCATTAATAGGGTATGTGGGACAATACATACATCCACACATATATCTGTTTATAATAGGGGTGTTTCTATAAATGTACCTTTGTGTGCATGATGTGTATGTGTTATGTAGATATATATGGAAAGTCTATATATCATTGTAATATATATATAGCTATATATATATATATATATATATATATATATATATATATATAATCAGTATATATCTATTTGACAGTACATAGTGATTGATATACTAATCATGTGAGACAGAGAGACAGGGACAGATCGATATGTGTATATATATATATATATATATATATATATATATATATATATATATATATATATATGCCTGTATGTACAGACATATTTACACTGCGCTATTTTTAACTTGATGATGAGGCAACACAATTGCGCTAATTTTAACTAAGTGTAGGAGCATGCCCAGTGGGACTGTCAGTACTTACAAAGTGACTCCAGGCCAGACCTGTCTGTACTCCAGTCCGGGATTTTATGTGTTGCAGACTTTGCCAGCTGCACCGTTTTCTGCAGTACTGCACTTCCTCAAATTGTCCATGGCATTTCCCTGCTGTCTGCTATACTTAAAATATGACTGAGGGTTATACTGTTATTCCACACACAGACAGTCTGCATACCGCTCAACTGTACAGATTTTCATTACATTCATTATATCAGATTACATTTTTTTGCTTCTTCTGCCCAAAGAACAACTATGTGGAAATATGTCTGTGCATACAAACAACTATGTATGTCTCCCCATATCCCCCTCACACATGATTACCCTAGCTTTCAGTCTGTGGCATATAGATATATATATATATATATATATATATATATATATATATATATATATATATACATACATACATATGTGTGTGTGTGTGTGTGTGTGTATGTATATTGTTTGTTTGTTTCTTTTGGCTTTTCCCGGTTAGGGGTCGCCACAGCAGAACTCTGGTCCACTAATGAATGGAAGTAGATTTTGACGTGCTGGCTTGCCGGGACTAATGCACAACCTTCAACGCCCACTCACATATGTCGCCACACAGAAGACGTTCTAACTGAGAATCGAACAGGCGACGTCTAACTGTGAGGCGAAAGCGTTGTATAAATATATATATTTATATATATATATATATATATATATATATATATATATATTTATATATATATATATATATATATATATATATATATATATAGATAGATAGATACATATATACATATAGCTAAATAATGTATGGACTGGCATAGACTCTCCACACATATCTACATAACAAATTTTCATAATGTACACACACAGCAAGAGTTAAGATGACATCCCTGGTATACACATACATATAAATAGATATACAGATGTGTGTGTGAGGATGTAAGAATGCCCCCACTTACACGCAGAATGCTGTACTGGAGTTATCTGCACCTACACATCACAGCAGTTGTCTGATGATAACAGACCAAGATCACAAAAGGACAGAATCTACACACCCACAGAACTCTGTTCCTGTGGAATGTCACCCTGTAGACAGACAATGGTGAGCAGGTGGTGTAATGTGCAATGGTTGTAATGCAGGCCTTGGACAGGCCATATTGTCTGTGGCCAATTGTCCACCTACCAAACTCCAACCAACTAGACATGGCCATAATGGGAAGTGCGCATACATAGCAGGGGTATTAACATGTATCCCAATCCTATGACACTAGAGACAATAACAGCAGCATGCTGGAGCACTCTGCAGGAATCACATGCTGTGTAATACAGGGCCACTTTGCATAGGCCACAAGTACTGTGGCTGCATCCACAAATGCAACAGATATAACCTGTGGTGCATGCAGTAAGTACTTCAAGCTGTAGTGTGTCAAATAGATAGGTAGGGGCCCTAATCTCACAACAGATAACTCTGTGTCTGTGTGTGTATACAGATATATCCACTGCAACAGTAAAGACATGCCCATCTGGCCGATGTCTGTGCAATGGTGATCCATTTTATGATCTACAATATTATGGGCAAGCCCCTGTGGGCAATCCCTGTGTAGTGGTTATGCATTTTATGGACCTAATACTAGCTGCTGGCCTATAAATACCCTCCCCTACAAGGTCTGCTGATGTCATCCCCCTTAAGAGTATTAGCTGACAGTCTAAATTCAGTTAAACTTCATGGCACATGCAATAAATACAGTGACCTGTAGAGTGCTCTAGTACATAGGTGGGGTTTCTACTCTCCAACTAGTCTGCTCTGTGTATGTGTGTTTGTGAGAGTGGTTACAGATATATTCCCTAGTATCACTACAGATGTCCCCATATGGGCTGTTTCTGTGCAATGGTTATGGATTTTGCAGCCCTGTGACAAGACCCAGTTCCTATATAGGCATCACTGATGTCTGCCAACATCTACGTGTCTATGGTCAGAAAACCCAGATGACAAATTTAAAGGGTAGCAGACCTCCTCAGAAAGTATGAGTGCATAATTATGCCGGTTGCCCCCATTGTTCCAAACACAACTTTCTGCAAATATGCACCTAGGGAAACACGCATAAATACTGTAATACTTTGTTGATGTCATATTTCTGCTGAGCTGCCATGCCATCCTGTGCCACTGTACTGCCATCATGTGTCTATAGAAAAAACACTCAAACCCCTAGAACAGACACATACACAGGTCCATGACTGATACACATGTCATTCTGTCACACTACCACCAGTCTTACATCATGCACCTAAAATAAACAAGGTTTGCTGTGTATTCATGACACATGCCAGTACACAGTACCTGTCATGCCCACAACACCTGCAATGACATAACAATTCTGCACTACACAACTACATTGAAAGTAATATAGTCACCTTGTGCACATGGTACATATTTGCATGTCCGTGCATCTATGGCACTGATGGCAGGGATGTAGCACATGAGGGTGTGCATGTACACAGTCAAGCCCAGTGCTAGCCCTACACATGTGTATGTTGGACAGCTTTAGATCACACATGGCAGAGTGTACAGTTCACCATCTCCAGCCACGAACATAGGAACTTGCTCTGTCAGGAGTGGTACTGGCACCACCACGCCCAAGGTTAGATGCAGTGCTAGTACCTGATGGTGACTGCTGTCTGCTGGGTCCATGTCTACCATGGGACCACCCAGGACCACATGCCCATAGCCTGCCAAGTTGTGGTGTGGACAGCATACTTCACTCTGTAGCTCTGGACATACTGCCACTATGAGTGGCATGAGTGTGCATGGATACGTGATCTCTCAGCAGATGGTGTTGCTGACCTACATCCATGTGCCTGATGCCCTACCCCAACCAGATGTTCCAGCACAATGTGTGGGCAAAGACAGGCACTGTCTCAGCCCACTGTCTGTCCTCTACATCAGTGAAACGATCCATGGCATCACCAATGTGGTGGAGGCAGTCACGCATGTCAGACTGTGCGGCATGCATAACCCTGAGCATCCATCTGGAGTTGTGTTCCGTATGTGCCTGTGCTTCCCTGATGGCCCAAAACATGCAGCGAGTGACCCGTGATGTGACACCTGTGACAGGAGGTGGATAGACAGCTGTCCCCTTCCAGCACCCTGTCAATCTGCCTGTGTGGGATCTCACCAGCTGTCTGGCTATGAACATTGTCTACACCCACTGATGCCAAAGTTGTCACACTGTCCTGTTGAATGTCAACATCATGTGACTGTCCAATATCTCTGCCTTCTTGGGACTAGGTATGTGTGGCCATACTGACTGTGTGTGGGGACAGTGGGGGCAGAAGAGGGATGTCAACATCTGGGACAGATTCAGCCCCCGACAGACCCTTTTCTGCCTCACTATGGCCACCATCATCATCATCATCAGAGCCTGATGGGACACTGACATCAGGTTGTGAGGTGGACAGACTCAAACCCCCCATTCACCTGTGAGCAGGAAGACAAAATCAGTAATTATTACCTGCACTATTATGTATGGTAATCCAAACATGCAAATACAGATGAGGAGCCACAACTGCATTACCAATCACACCAGTCATCACTGATCTCATGCACAACACACAAACACACATCATACACAGACAAGATAAGCCATTTCTAACATGCACTTCAGCTACATCCAGTGAATGTTGGCAGTACACTCCACCTCTGAGGTATGCAATATGACAGTGTATAGGTTCATAGGTTCATAGGTAGGTACTAGGCTATTGGCCCTAGGGCCTATATAAGCCTAGCCAAAAATGTACCCTGGCTTTCGCCACCCAAGAAAATTATTTTCCTGTGCCCCTGTATGTGATAGAACTACACATAATACCCAGTACACCTATCCTGAGAATGATATGCCTGTTAGTATCACTGCTACAGGCATGTACCATCTCCTTATAGTGAGTAAACAGGCATCCTGGAGTCATTACCTCCTGTATAGCAGGCTGCATACCTCTTCATGACTATAACTGCAAATGTGTTAGTATTTGTAGAAATACACAGCTGTGATTATCCATTTAATGCACTGTATTCAACTGCTCTGATATGGAACATACAACTGTTTCACTCTGGCTAAGCATAACAGTTGTGCCTTGGGCTAAATGGGAGTTTTTAATGTTCAGATGGAATATAAGCCATAAAACAATGGTATCACACTTACCAGGTACAGGACCACAGACTCCAGCCACACCTGACAAACCTATGGAAATATGAGGGAGAGGGATTGTCAACAATACCAGATGTTGCACTGTTAGATGGTAATATGTGCATATATATCCACATGTACAGTACCTAATGTGATACTGCCTACATTGCTGATATTATGAGTATGTGTGCACAACTGTCTATTAAAACAACCTCCCCCAATGCAGATAGACCTGACATCCATGTACTGGTATGCGGAGCCTGCCACAATAACTGATACAGTATTACACTCTGATGTGGATGCTGGGGCACTCACCTCCAGGATATATAGGGAGATGGATGCCTGGGAGTTGGTGGTTGATTCTAGGTTTTCCAGGACTTCATCTTTGTCTGTTAGTGGTTGTTCTGTTGCAGGCCCTCCACCAGTGGCACCACAATCCCTGGTCACAGCAACTGCCCTTTGACGTGTGGCATTGACCATATCCTTAGCCCTTTGTCGGACTTGCTCATAGGTCCTATCCTGATGTTCACTTTGCTTAACCACTCTGGCAAGGTCACACCACAGTGCTAAACACTGGTTACAATGTTGTTGACCCATTGACAGCAGAATGTGATGATGCAGTCTGAGGCCATTCAGGATAGCAGCATTATCAGCAGCTATGAATGGGGGATGCCTCCTGAGATGCATTGTTCCTGAAAGACAACAAGAGGGGAACACATTACAGGTCCAGATACATGGACATCCACTATGTACAGACCCTGCATAACCAACACTATCCACTACTCCCTCACACGTCATAACCCACAGTGTATCAAAGCACTCCATGTGTGGCTATCACCTGGATAGTAGCAATACTTTATATGCCCCTGTGTGCCATGACAGATTCTGATGTATGTCTCTAAATTTATCATTGCAGTCTACTGTGGTGTGTCCCCTATGGGCAAGCTCTCAGTAATATGTCATACAGCCAGTATCAAATAATGGTTTGATATTACAACAACTATATGGGGACAGTACAGCAACAGCAGTGTGCCACAACAACAGACAGACATGCAAACCTGCTGTAGTATATGTTCCCCTGCACAGATTCTTGCAGGCTATGAATGTGTGCCTCATGAATTTGTTCCTTTTGGCATAAACATGTGGATTTCTGAGAAACGGTTGGCCACTCATTGATGGTTTTTGATGGACAACACATATGCTACAGTAATATATGTTAGTGTAGTCATACTTTTACATTGTATGGCCAATATGTTTCCCCTGTTACTGTGGTTGGACCTGTGCCCCCCTATTACTTATGGCTATGACCGAGTCCCTGCTGTAGGGGATTGACAGGTATGTTAGCAATAGCTCTCAACCAAAGAGGGATGATGTCAACAAAACAGTTACCTAGCCAGCTTACATCAGGGACAGTCAGGGACAACTGTGGAATGCCAGCACTCTTTATGTGTGGCATAGACAGACTGAGAGGTTGTGAATGACAGTACATTGTTTTATGTTAGAGAAGTGTACACCCTTATGTAGTATCACTATGTCTAACACAGATTTCACTAACTTTCCTGCAACAGCATACCATTGTAGGAGAGAGTAACGGGGCAGAGCTGGGATTTGACTCAATGCAGGTACAGTTGTAAAGCATGCCTGCAGCTGTTGGACAGCAGAGTATTACCAACATATCAATACCATAGATGTATGACAGGCTTACTGTTGTAATACCTGTTCCCCATACCTCCATCCTACCATCTGCATCCCATTACATGGGGACATCTATTACAAACCTGGTAGAGTGCAGTACTCCTTTTTTGAAGTGTTCCTCAGAAAATATCTTGTAAACCATTGTCTGTGTGAGCAAAACAACATACAGACCTGTTCCCAATAGGCAGTAGATTGCCTTTTGTAGGTACTGCTCAGTAAAAGGTAATTGCCTGTGCACCAGTCTGTGCCTCAAACTTGCTAATTGCATCCAAAACAGTTGGGTTAGACTTTCATTAGCCAATAACATGGCACCACAGTGAAATATTTAAGACCTTAATGTAGGCCTTGGGTCCTTTCTTAGACTTTGAGATGGATATTAGTGAGATATGGAGACTACAGAATCACAGAGGTTAGGTGCAAATACTGTCCACTGTTGAGATTTCTGAGTTATGTCCACAGTTTTGCATGATATGTTTGTCCATTGTCCCATGACATGGTGATTATCTGGCAGTTCAGTGTTAAACGTCGGTTGAGGTCAGTAAGGAGAGGGATACATGTGAATGTGAGACATCATGCCCATCAGACTGTGCATGTTGATGCAGTAGCTGTTATTCTGTCAGCTTACTAGCTTTGTAGGGGCAAACTGTGAAACACATCCCTGTCAGTGGACCTTTGTCCCCCACCCTTTATGTATGGTTGTGTCAAAATCCCTAGTTCTATGGGGTTATGAGGTATGGTAGGTCTGTAGCAGCTAGCTTAACATATAGCTGCAGATGTTCCAGGCTGCAGCTGCTGCTGCAGCCTAGGGCACATAAGGGGGGAATGTGAACTCTTTGGAGGACAGCAAGGTGTAAGTGTAAATGAGGCAGCAGTGTCCACTGTGTCATCACAGCAGAGCCAGGGTAGGGGTACCCAATACAGTCCAGTCACTGCATGTGCAGAAAGTACATCTGTTATGTAACAGTGCCAATCACAGAGTAGTAGGCAGCATATAGTTTGGCTATAGAAATATGTGCAGTGTGTCCCTACCTACAGGCCTTTGACTTGCAAACATGGGTAGCAGTTAATGTAGTAGCAGCAACCTGTGTGATTTAAAATTGCATGACTCAGTCATTAGTTGCTGTATTCATAAGAATGTAATTGATGTGCAACACACTGGATTTGAACCCAGGACTGTGGGTGGCAAAATATACTACAGGCAGGGCATTAAACAGACTGAGCTACTGAGTCAGTGCTGCAGCAGTTCTATTTGCAAGATATATGTGCATACATACAGTCTGTGACACATGTTTGCATCCATCATTATGTGCATGGCTTTCAAAGGCAGTTGTTGTGCAGCAGGGTCCCAGATGTACACATGTACTTTGCCATTGCTGCCTTAGCAGGTGTGTTTAAAGATATTGCTGATAAAAGGGAACAATTACCTGCTACCTTACCTGTCAACCTCATAGAGCAAGAAAGCTGGACAAAGCCATAAATAAAAATAAAAGTGGGACAGAGACTCAAAAATAGGGACAGTCTTTACATATTGCTCTTACAAATGTGGAATGTTGATAAAATAACAGGTGTTGCGTTAGCATGTGTTTTCTGAAGGGTATGAAGTGTGAAACTCAAATGTCTGCCATGATGTTCTAACCTCAGTCTTTGATGACTTGCCAGTACTTTGCCAGAAAAATACAATGTTATGAAACCTGGCCAAAAATAAGGGTAAAAAATCTGGACATTCTGCAGCAATCTGCACAGTTGGCAGGTCTGACATATGTCTATTATTATTTATTTGGCTGTGTACTGGTGTAGTGTTTGCATCACAGTCCCAGGTACATACCCATTTTTCCATTATATGCACTTGCAGTCTGCCAGTGGCAATAAGTAAATTTTGCAGGAAACAGCTGTTTTAATTCAGAGCTAAGTGGCTTAGTGGGCTAATGCACTATGCTGTAGTTGATAGAGGCCTGGGTTTGATACAGGGGAGGGGTGATTATTTTGCTGATCTGCCTAACATTGTGAGAAACACTTAAGACCATTAAGGCACTTTTAAGCACCGTTAAGTGGGTTTGCACAGGTTTGTGCAACTCGCCACTGAGCTTTGCATAAATCCATGCTATAAATTATAAAAGAAAAGAAAAAGGGGGTGGTATGGCAGTGGTGAAATGGGGGCAAGCAGAGGGAAAAACATAATGAAAGGCAGGTAAGTTTGTGCAGGAATGGCGTAAGAAAGTGCCATAGCTTTCCATTTGCTGTACATTAATAGCTGTGCTGGTTTTACAAAATTTAAATAATTTGAAACCTCACACTCAAGAGAGAGGAGTGAGGACAAATGTGTTAATTAATTTCATAATTAGTTTTGTCCAGTGGACATCTGTGCAAAATGGAGAGCTATCTATGGGATTTTTTTTTTTTTTTATGGGACAGGCGCCCACCTTTTTTTTTTTTTTTTTTTTTTTTAAGGAGAGAGTGGAATGTGGAGGGAGGGATGTAGGTACATGTGGGGAGGTAAGTTGAGTAGGGGATGTTGCATTTACAGACAGAAAAGACAGACAAGACAGCTGGCAGGGGCAGTGTGACACATGAGGGGGTAAACACATTGGAGGGTGTTGTGGAATCTAAGATGCATGTGTCTCCAGATGGCAGCAGTGTGACTAAGATTCCCAACCATGAGCAGTCAACACTGCTCCTTCACTGCCCCGAAGGTGGCAGTGCTGGAGGCTGGGCCCAAGGGCCACCAAGCCCCACCAGGTTGTCCAGTCTGCCCTCAATCCGGCACAGGCAACATTCATAAATCTTATGAGCAATCCTGTGCACCATGGCCGGTAACTGATCATGGATAGGATAGTAATATATAGCATTAATAAAAGACATGACCCAAAATAAAGTTTATGGAACAACATATGTTAATAGTAAGGGTCTATATCATAACTGTGAAAGCCTGTTTCAGCGAATACGTAAATGTTGACACATATTGCGTAAACCACAAATACACCGAATGCCCTAAATCGCGAAATTCAAAATCTCAAACTGGCATAGCTGGCTAAACCCACAGCTTGCTATATACTACCCACCCAAACAAAATAAATAAACCATATACATACACTAACCAAAACCCTACTTCTAACCCTACACTAAACATTACATACATTACTATCTATTCACTTACCTTAACCCGCACCCTAACCCTAAGATCCGTAATTATTGCACACTTACCTTAATGAGCTACACCCAAACAAAATAAATATTCCACACACATGCACTTAACAAAACCCTACTTCTAATCCTACACTAAACTTTACATACATTACTATCTATGCACTTACCTTAACCTGCACCCTAACCTTAAAAAAAAAAAACATAAAATAAAATTTAAATACATTGCTATCATGCACTTAGACAGTGCAGGGGGTGTGTTACTCATCTGCGGACACAGTTAGTCACACACTACCTTCACTAATTCAATAATCCTGTTCCATGGCTCTCCCTGAGCAACATGCCATCATTAATATGCATGGTGAGCTACCGAGACACATTAACTTCTGTGTATGCTCTACACTATGGCTATATGGAATTTATTAAATCTGGGGGCCTGTTTTATTTGATCTTTTGTTTCTTCACAAAACCAGTAGCACTGCAAACATCTATACTAGGGACTTAAATGTGCACCAAAACATTAACAAAACTCACTGGAGAGATCAGTTCTAACTCAGTGTATTGCCAGCCTATGGAATATTTTTTGTCAGGAATCATGTTGAATATAACAAGAATCTGATTATACAAACTCAGTAATGAAGTTATTTTAAATAGAGAAGATAAATTTAAACCAAGTTTGGGGTATGCATTTTTAGCAGAGAAAGTTGTTCCACATAATACTGTAAGTTTCAGCAAATATTTTAGTACTGCATCTACAATTTTGCCATTCAAGGATTGTTGAATGCAGTAAATTGAATATTTTAAAAATAGATTTTGACATGGTCCAGTCTGTTGTTAATCAAACATGTTTTATCACCAAAGGAAGAAGAAGTAACAATACATTAATTCTGAAAATTACATATTATACAATACCTCCCGTAGAACGTGCACGCTGATTGGCCAGCCCAACCAGCGTGCCCGTTGTAAATCCCTCAATATACTAACGGAAAAAGGTCCGGTCGCCCGGACTTTTTCCGTTAGTATAAAACACTGTCTCGCTATGTTAAAAGAGTTTAACATAGTGATACAGGTTTAAAAAAAAACAACGGAGATCTCCGTTGCTTTTTTTAAAGCTGTCTCGCTATGTTAAACTCCTTTAACATAGCGACACAGTGTGTAAAAAGCAACGGAGATTTTTTAAAGCTGTCTCGCTATATTAAATGGGTTTAACATAGTGAGACAGCTTTAAAATAAGCAACGGAGATATCCGTTGCTTATTTTAAAGCTGTCTCGCTATGTTAAACCCATTTAACATAGCGAGACAGTAAAAAAAAAGCAACGGAGATCTTGCGTTCTCTGTTGCTTTTGCCCACAGTTCTGATGTACTGTGCAGGCGCGCAGTACATCAGAACTACCGCAGAATACCAGACAGCTGCGGAAGGGCAGTAAAGAGGCATTATACAATGCCATTATTTAAGAAAAATAATTATTTCTTTTCTTAAATAATGTCATTGTATAATAGCAATAACCCACTTCTGGATGTGGGTAATGCTGGATTTACCCACGGTTGGCTTTGTTTGGTCCCTTGGGCTTCACCCTTGGGACCAAACCACGCCAACCGTGGGTAAATCCAGCATTACCCACACCCAGGCGTGGGTTATTGCTATAATAGTATATGGGAATGACAAATGCATTGCTCTAAGTGGAATATACCATTGTATTTCTACTGAAGTGGTTTACCTGCCTGCTTGCTAAACCTGTCTCACATTTTATGTTGGTAAACATATTCAATGTCTTGATTAAAGAGTGTATAAACATTGCAGTGCTATATTGAAGGGCATATAAAGGGAATGCTTTATTTAAACATTAACTGCTACCATCTGTTTTTTTTTTTTTCTGTGCTTTTTCTTTCTTTCTCTTTTCCAGTGGAGATGTTAATAAATTGAGTTAACATTAACTTAAGATGAGATACTTGGGAAACATTACTAGAGCTGAAAGAAGCCAATATGCAAATGAGGTTAATTGCTAGCAGTATCCCTGGTATTAATGATTTTGTTTTCATTAAACGCTGATTTAAGTTAAATACAGCAGAATTATGGTGATAAAAATTTAACACAAAGAAGTTTTTTTGTTATTTTTATATTTACATTCTGTTATTAGAGCTGCTCATTTGTCTTATACAAGGGTATAATTCTGTTTGGAAGTTTTTGCATCATGTTGCTTTTAACTGTTTTATTTAAATGGACTCAGAGAATAATGCATTTTATTCTTAAGAAATCATTCATTGATTTATGTTGAATGCATTTAACCAAATAAATATTTTTGGCTCAGAATTTCATATGCAGTGGTGTCACTTTTATAGTTCTATAGTCATAGTTCTTTTTTTTCTGTCACTGAATGTTTTCTTTCAACTGAGGTTTAAGTGTTTTAGCTTTGCTTTGGACTTTTATAATGATGTTTTCTTTATGATTATTATTATTATTTTGCATTAAGCAAATAATAATGTCCTCCAGGGTTTGTGTTATTGTGGCAATAATGGCCTTCCAGGGGTGTTCTGAGGGTGTGGTATTTTCTTCTTATGAACTAGTGAATATATAACATTTTTGTAGTTTATAACACAAAACATGGCTGATCTGATAAATTGCCTGTTACATTCAAGAGTTATGCAGAGGAAGAATGCACATTAAGATCTGAGGCAAATACCAAAAACTAATAATGTTAAGATACTATCAATGGGATTCACATTGTATTTTTTCATAGAACAAGACAGTTTACTTCCTTCTGGATGGCAGTAGTAGGGAGAGTTCTGCTGCCTTTTTGCTCCAAGATGAATAACACATCACAGTGAAAAGCAAATGAGCATTTGTCTATGTCAAGTTTAGTCCTATTATGCATTCTTATTACATCAGGAAATGCAGCTCTGGGACCAACTGTATTTCAAAAAATTATACCCTGTTGTAGCAGTCCCCTGTGGACTCATTTGCCTCCCCGATCCTTGTGGCCTAATTAGCTGTTGTCATTCACTATATGGTTCGAGGGCAACCATTTGTCAAAATATCTGTTGCCAGATTTCCCTCTGAGTAACTCTATGTGGTCATCCTTTCTCAAATTGGCTGGCATATGCATACAAGGACATTAATTTATGTACATTTGCAATGATGACATAGATTGATAAATAAATACATTATAAGTATGGTGTAAATTAAATGCAGCATATTAACAGAGCTGGGTACACCATATTAAAATGATTCATTACAAAATCACTTTCAGTATATGGTTCGATGGAAGACATACTGTTCTATAAAATGAGCATCAGCAATCGCATTAAAGATGGAGATGTCCCTGGTCAGTGGAGCATGTGTACTGAGTAATGGGAGGTGTTAGCATGGTGGCTGCCCTTTGGTAGCAGTCTTTTATTTTAGTAACTAGGTGGAGAAGGGTGTCCCCCTTGACAATCAGCAGCATATAATACAGGTCTCCCTGTACAATGAGTATTACACTGCAAACATGTTTAGATGGGATGTGGAAATTGCTGGCGAATGAAAATGTCCAGGTATGTTACAGATATGGATGGGTCAGGGCAATGATCATTCAACTGGTCTGGCCCTCTAGCAGACCAAATATATCAAATTTGAATACCTCTGTGTAAACAGGTACTCTAGTTGAAGACTAACATAGCTCACAATTTGTACCTTTTGCCTTTTCTAGTCCTAAGAGAATATAAGGAACCCATCTTCTGTAGATGAACAGTTCTGCACCATTATCACCCCTACCTTCCTCTGTCTTTGCTTCTTGCACCTTGAGTCCTCTTAAAATGTCTCCTTTCTGATCTGTGGGCTTCCCTATCTGTCCCTTTGACAACCTCATTTACCTTGTATCCTAGTCCATCACACCTGCCACAATCTCAGGCTTTCTTTAAGGAAACTCCATAATGAAATCTGCATTTGTTTTTGTGTATTTCTAACATAAATTCACTATTTGACATACATGTGTTTGTACACTGGGGTGCCTTTGTAGTTCCATTTTAAATATTTATTTTGATCTTGATTTTTGAGTTGCTCAGGATTTTTCACTCTTGTAATGGTGACATTTTTTACTCATGTGTCCACTGAAAGAGGTCCATAGCTCAATGCAATATACATGGAAATTTCCTAAAATAGATTTTTAAGAATATATTAGTGTATTATTCTATTTATTTGTAAAGCAGTATGGAAAACTAAACAAAAGGAAAAACAGAGAAGTAAACTGTCATTAGGCTTAAGATATAGACTTTCATGAGACAGCTGTATTTATACGTATTTATTAATATATTTCTGTTTGTTAAATCAGTTAGAGCATTGGTCCCCTTGGACTTTTTTAACACTAGGGACTCAAGAAGTGTATAATCATATAGCACAATTTAAGTCAGATAGATAATAAATAGTATCAAAACAATAAAAATGAACATAAAATGTGTGAAATAGTGTTTCTAGTATGTACAATGTAATGCAGGTGTAACAATATTGTAATGTGAATAGTATTTCACATTATGCTAAGTATTTATTCAAGAAATGCAACATATATCAACGTCAGACAACCTGGACATTAGGAAATCCACACAGTATGTTGCACACCCCTTTTTGGTAGTTAGCTCGTATACCTGGAAAAAAGAGAAGTACAAAAATAAAGATCTTTTATGGAATAAAAGAATGACTCATGCTTTTTGCAAGTTCAGAGCAAATCGGGGTTTGTTTTTCAATTGTATAATCATTTAGATGGAATTCTGAAACCAGAATGTGAAAAAGGCAATGTGGTGGTTCTTACCATGTATGCACAGAGGCTTAGATACAAAAACAATAATTAGAAGTGTAAGAGGGTGAAGACATTATCATCAGGAGTACAGGAAGCTCTGCTATCGCAGTGAACAGCTGCTGGAAAGTTACTGTCTTTCAATAACTATTCATGTACTCAAGTCTCAGAACTATTTCTTTTCAAAGTCCAAGAAGTGACACTAGTAGATCCACTAAGCTCATACACAGAGAATAAGCATCTTTTAACCATGGCAAGTATACTGGATTATGTCTTATAGTATTTCAGGAATACAGTTAAAATAAGAAGTTATGTACTCACCATAGCATTCCAGCTGTGTTGTCCATTTTCATTCTTCCTCAACTTTTGGGTTTGGATCAGATCCTCAGATCTGACTCCACCATTATTTATGCTCATGGCCACCAAAACTCTTGAGCTCCTCCCTTACCCATAATGCACTAATCCCTAACATATCTCAGATTTTGCAAAAACAAATCACATCTTGGTCTAGAATCATATGCAGGATCCAATGTAGGTAAAGTAGATGAGGCCAAAGGAAGGGGAACTAAGTCTGTTGAGGCCAGTAAGGTGGAATGAGGACGACTTTGCTATTCAACTGGGCAGCTTTCTGCAGAAATTTTGGAATTAGGGGAGTAGGTGGGTAAGCATAAAGGAGACCAGGGGATCAATCGTGGAGTAGAGCATCCCTCGGTAATCCATGATCAGAGCAAAGAAGCTGCTGCATTTGTTGTTTATTGGAGAGGCAAAAAGATTACAAGAAGGCTGGCCCCACTGATGGAAAATCATTTCTGTCACTTTCAAGTTGAAAAAACAGTTGTGAGGTAGTAGATCAGACCTGCTCAATTTGTCTGCTATCACATTGGACTTCCCCAGAATGTGCAATGCTAACAGAAAGTGGATGGAAGAGATCACCCGTTGCCATACTCTAAGGGCTTCTCAACACATGGGATAACATCTGGCTTCTCCTTGTTTGTTTATGTACCAGACTACTGACATGTTTTCAGTCTGAATCACAATTTTTCCGAAAGGGAGAGAGTCTTAAAAGGCCTACAATGCTAAGAGCACCAATCCATCTCCAGAACATTGATATGCATATTAACCTCTTCTGGGGACCAAGTGCCTTGGACTGTCTTCCCTAGGAAGCCCCCCCCCCCACCCAATCTGTGAAGTGTCCATGGTCACTACAGCCTTTGGTTAAAGGAAAATAAAAGGGCAACTTTGAAGAATTTGATCTGATTGAAAGCACCAGCAAAGGTATCTCTTGCATACCTGACTGGTTCTTAGTTGGGCTGACATGCAGTGATAAAGAATTGACCATTGTGTTGCTAACATCCATTGAAGAATTCTCATATGAAGTCTTGCTAGAGGAACTTAAATTATGATCACTTACATTGACCTCAAAACTTGAAGGATCAAATGGGCTGAAATTGTGGTACTGTAAATTAGTTTCCTGACCTGGAATTTGATAGTCTGCACTTCTGAGAGACGAAGAGAAGCTGCCAATAAAACTGTGTTAAAAAACACTCCTATGATTTCCAAAGTTTGCGATAGTTATAACTGTGACTTGATGTAGTTTACGGTTATCCCCAGAAGGGAACAAGCCAGTAGTGCCTGATCTCTTGCTTTTATTAGTAGATGCCTTGTCAGGGCAGTAATGAGCCAGTCGACTATGTATGGAAACACTCAAAATCCCTGCAGTCTCAAGTGAACTGCCATCACTGCCATGCATTTGATGAACACCTTGGGGGCTGTGCTGAGGCCAAAAGGGAGTGCTCCAAACTGGAAGTGACTGGATCCCAGCCAGAAGCATAAATGTCTTCTGAATTGTGTGTTCATTTTTATATGATAGTATGCATCCTGAAGGTCTATTAAGCACATTCAGTCATCCTTGTGTAGAAAAGTCATAATGGACTGAACCATGACCATCCAAAACTTTGTGTGTTGGACTGCTTTGTTCAATGTGCTGAGATCCAGAATTGATCTCCAGTCCCTTGTTTCTTTGGCACTAAAAGAATCTTGAGTAAGTTCTGTATTCTATCGGGTCTGGTGGGACCTCTTGGATGACTCTTTGTTCTCACAGCTTTTGTATCTTTAGTGCTGCTGTTTTCCTCTAATTCGGTGGAACATTGCAAATTTTGGGTACAGGAGGAGGTGGTAGGGAAAAGGGAATTATATAACCTCTAGAAATAATACTTCACACCAGTGTGTCTTTTGTTATGTCTAGCCAAGCTCTCTGGTGCAGGGATAAACAACCCCTGACTGCCTTTAGAGGTGGATAATCGGGCCTACTGTCAGGAGCACTGATAGGTTCTATAGGATAAGGAATCTCTAGACACTTGGTTCTGTGGGCCTCCTCTGCTGCGTAGACATCACCATCTATTAGAGGTCCCCCCACCACTGGGGGAAATATCTCTACGTGGATTTTGGAAAGGACCAAGGAACCTCTTGAACTACATTTTTTGACCCCCTCATTGATTTCTAGAGAAGGATCTTTAAGAAGTTGAAAACTAAACATCCACTGTTGTGAAGGTTTTTCCATCTTTTTCACACCTGAAGAGTATGTTTTTAACTTTAGGGCCAAACAACAAACTGACTTCAAAAGGAACATTGGCAAACGAGAAATTGAAGGGCTCTGCAAAAGCATGCAAGTGCATCCAAACATGTCTCCTAATGGAAATGCCTGAACACACTGCCCTTGAGGCACCTTCAGCTGCATGTGAGATAAGCCTCATGGTCAAATTAGAAATTGCCTGTAGGATAGCCAACTGAGAAGCTGCAGAAGTTTGAGATGCAACAGTATCAGTTCTCAAAAGGAATTTTGACAGTTCCTTTATCAAATACCTTTGTAGCCTTGTAAAGTGTGCCAAGTAATTCAGTGACCTAGGGGCAAAAGTCACTGAAACATAGACATATTTCCCAAATCTGTCCAATGCTCTAAAATCCCTGTTAGGGTGATGAACAGAGGAACTTTCCTTGATATGTTCCTTGTTTGTGGCCACTGCCATGACCATAGCATCTTCTGTGACTCCTTTGCCCCAGTATTCCCTACTTACTGGTGGTGCCAGAATCCAATCTGGTCCTTTGGGGATTGGCTCAACTGAGTCAGGTTCCTTCTACTCTGACTTAGGGATCAAATTAATGAGCTCATCAGTGGGAGGAGTAGCCCAGGAGGTAGATGGGCCAGCTACAAAGGCTTCAAGTAATACTGACTCCTCTGGAGAAGGGTTATTAGAGTACAAACCACCCTTCTCCTTAAGGATATCAAGAATGTCTCCAAATAAGATGTCTTCAGGTTGTGATCTTGGGGACTCCACTCCTTCATCAAAATCAGTATCATTGGTGACCTTTTTCCTGAGGGGAGTCCAAGTGTCTCCTCTTGCACTTCATCTTCCTACCGACTTCCTCAGGGGGATGTTCTGGTGAAGTATTGGAAGAGATTTAAAGCCCTGCTGGGTAGCCTGGAAACTTTGAGCTGGCTGTCCTTGTGGCATTGAATAATGTGGATCAAGGCACATAGACATCTGGGATCCACTGGCAAGATCCAAGGGTTTACAATCCATCCATCCTGCCATAGCAGGGAACACTCTCTTCCCTACCTCAAAGGCAGATCACACCGGGGAGATGGAAGTCAATGGAGCCAAGAGACCAGGTTTCTGGCCCATTAGTTCCCTCTGCCCTGAAGACAACCTACCCAAGGAAGAAGTTGGAGACGAGCTGTCCAGTGCTGAGGCTCTAGGGGGAAGAAACAGCTCTGTAAACCTCGGAGTTAACTCCAGTGCGTCAGACCCAACAGGGATGCTTCAGCTCTGAGAGTCATGTGGCTTCAAGAACATCAGAGCTGGTGCAATCAGAGAGAGCTTCAGATCTGCAGATAGGGATATCTTTATATTAGAAAGAGATAGATGTGGAAAACTTGGATCCAGGGACTCACTGGCTTCCTGACCCAAAGTGATAGGAGCCCGAAGAGTTTTCATCTCTATTTGTGCAGAGAGGAATCTTTTCATCATTCTGTTCACATCATTTTGGTCAAACTCCTAGAAGAATGAGAGGATAGTAAGGAAAAAAGCTTAGAGTGCCTTTGTTCCAGAAAAAGGAAAGGCACTCTTGAAGGAATCTGATCAAGACGAGGTAAATATCTTGTCCTGGGTAGTAGCCTCAGATCTGAAGTGCTTGAATTCAAGAGAGGTCTTGTTAGATCTGATGGCAGTCAGATTGCAGCAGCCTTCAGATCTATCTTGTTTTTTTTTAGGTGGTTCCAAAGAAGATGTATTCGATGATCCAGGAGGCTTTGGAGACTTACTAGAAGGCTTCTTTGATTTTGGTTAAGGGGACTGAGCCCCAGCAATAGCTTCTGAGAAGGATGTTGGAAGTAAACACTTCAAAATGAGTTTATTTTTTCTGTCTGCTATCGCATGCAGATTAAAATTCTGACAAATAGAACACTCAACCTGAAGGTGGTCTGGACCCAAACAATAGACATGTAGAGTGTGGGCATTGGACAAGGGCGATTTGTGCCTGCACTTTTGGCATTTTTTAAATCTGAAAGGACCTATTTCAGGCATCCTGCTCACAAGAAGATAAAAGTATAATAGCAGAAAAGTGTTTTTTTTTTTTTGTCTATAAAGAGTAAAAGGAGAAAAAGATACCAGCGATGGTACAAAGAAATACACAAGAGGTGTACAGGAAATAAAGGAAACAAACAACAGTACCAACTATAGTAAAAAGGAGCTACACTAAGTGTAAAGAGAAGGGAGGACAACTAAAAATACATTTTTAAAGATAACTAGAAAGACACTTATCGTATAAAGCAATGTTGCTTGGGAGCTCAAGATGACTATGTGTATTCATGAAAGCTGCAAACGAGATCTGAGTTATGTTAGGGGTTGGTGCATCATGGGTAAGGGAGCAGCTCAAGAGTTTTTTGGTGGCCACAAGTTAAAGGAATGGCCAAGCCAGATCCGAGGATGAGATCCAAACATATCTGTTGAGGATAGAATGAAAACTGATAACATCAGATCAGTTGGTACAATATACACGTTAATATAGCTTCATCTTAATCTTAGAAATATCACATTTACATTGTTTCAGAAATGTTAAAAATCTAAATATCCTTATTTTTTCAATTTCTTTTACCAGCTTCAGCGACTGACCAGTTCGATTTTATAGGATTGTCAGCAATGCGTGTCATTGTCTAACTGGAAGAGTATATGGGATACGAAGAGGTATGTAAGTGTTAAATTAAATGTATTTTTCTTATCAGATAATGTACCCCACAGAAAAAAAGATTTATTTTCCTGTAAGAGCTACTTGTCTTTCCTTTAGTTTCTGGCAAACTTCTGTTCTCATAGAAGGACACTTAGGTACACTATTAAAATTACCAGCTGAATGATGCATATCTTCTCAATTTACTTTGTAATAATATCCCCTATTTTCTGTACAAGTAAGTACATAAAAGCATAAAACTTTTATGTTGCTGAACAGTGTAATGACAAGGGAATGTCTAAAGAGGACAATGATTGGTGTAAATGTATCTGCATCTTTCTGGATGCTGAAATGTTAAACTTTTTCCTAATTCACAACTGGGATGGGATAAAGGGAAGATGAGACTAATGCTGCTAGAAACGATACTCTAATGTCAGGTAGCATTGCTGAATTTCTTTCTCAAGAAGATAATATTGCTAAAATGATGTGATGAAGCACTTTAGAACAGGTAGACAGGTTGCAACAAGAATGATTTAGCTTTCCAGTGTAGTGTTACCTCATCATAAAAACAGATCCACAGAGAATCTGATATAAATGCATGCACGTGCAAAATCTTTTAGCTGTAGTGGTGAAGTAAAAATGACACATATCAGAGAAATGAAAGAAAAAAAGTAAAAAAAAATGCTGCCTTCTGCTGACAGGATAATTAACTCTGCACTCACAATATGTTTATTTTGTTTAGCAAGTAAATTATCTTCTTTCTTATTCATTTAACCACAACCACAGTGTATGCATTCTACTATACCTCATCAAAGCCGAGATGATTTATGAAAGCCATGCTTCTAGCTGGGAAATAGTATCTATAAATGCTGACTGTTGCAAAATAGTCTTGGATCTGAAAAACAGACTGCAGAACTGAAATTCAATTAATCTTGACAATAATGCTTGTTTAATCTTCAGCATACCTAAAACAGCTTCACAAAGTATTGCTGAAAAAAATATACAAACAAAAATCAGAACAGGAAAGATTCATTCCCAGTTTTCATTTAGTTACTCCACAATGCACAACACAAATATAATATTACCTGATCAGCAGTTTGGATGCTACAGGAGACCAGAACTATGTAAAAATATGAAATCCTGAGTCATGATTCATTTTACAATTGTACTTAGTTGAATAGTTTAGTTTTATGACCATTAAATTTCATGGTAATGATAACTGGAAAATGATTTCACTGTAGATATGTAATTTCCTCTATAATGGTACAAGGCATTGGAATAATTTCATTCAAGATCTGCAAAAAACAAATGCGTTCCATTTATGGGACTGGTCTTCCTTCTTGTTACAAGCAATATTGTCTTTTGTCAGGATTAAGTAGAGATATGTAAACACCCATTACTTTCACTCTTGCAGCAGTGAAGCACTAATTTCTGCTTCTGGGAAGGACAGAAAAAGATTCAGAAATGTACTCCACACACCAAAGCTAGAGTATGTGGAAGCCATGCGGTCCATTGAATTTATTGCGTGTTATTCATTTAACAATTGTATCATTTCCGTATAATATTCAGGTGCAGAAAGAATACGTTGACTGAATGGCTGTGATTATGCATTAACCCAGAAAAAAAGAATACATTGCAGTTAAGAACACTAGTATGTGTTCTAAGGCATATTTAGATGTTTCCATGTAAGAAGGGAAAGTGCTTTTATGCTTAACCTTTGGTAGTGTTACAAATGTAAATCTGTGCTGAAAATAATATGTAAACAAGTTCATGTAATGATTTTATTAATAAGTAAACTAAACAGGTAAAATCAAGAACAGAAAATATGTGTACATGCATCACTGGTTGCATCAGGTAATCTGTTTTATAAATGCACAAGAAATTACTTTAACTTATATTCTAGAAGCAGTGAAGGCCGACTAGCAAGTAGCTAGTTTGTCATAATGGATAAACAGGCACTCATAAGTAGCATTTTATTTTTCTGTCCAAGCTAAGAATTGGCATAAAAATTGCAGCCTAGTAAATAATGTGATATAGTGTGCATGCTATGTACTCTGGACAAGCAGTAACTGTAAGATCATACCCATACTTATTATGTACACCATTGTCTTGGCAATCAGTACATAATGCAGCCTGGAACTTTTAGGGGTACTAGTAAATCTCAACAAAACTGCCAACACATCGTTGCAAGTTCTATGTCGTCTTCAGTGTCCCCTTCAGAGCATATTGATTGCTTAAATCATTTCAGTAAGTTAACCATCAAACTTAGCACCATTTTATGGGAGATTTTACTTATCCCTATATCATCCAGCAGATGTGTGCTTGTGCCAATAAAAATGCTTAGTGATTCTTTCTCATTGTGACCACCAAGTTGCTAGTTCAAGTTGTCCCCGAGCACACCAGTGATGTTAACCTCCATGACCCTGTCCTTGCAAACTGCCCCCTCTCCTGTTCCACACCACTTGTCTCTTTCTGTCTAATAAAATGTGAGCACCTAGTAGTTGCCCTCACCCTCACTGCAAGCCTCATGAGCCATGAAAGCTCATAGTATTTTGGAATTATATTAAAGACAGCTTATTACTATTTACAGATGTCCCTAATAAGCACAAAGGGCATATTTGCTAAACAAACCCATTCAAAAAGCTCCCCTAGCATCAGCAGGTTGATCAGAGATTTACCCCTTTATAAATAGCTATATAAAAGAGACCTTTCCTATTTCCTGTAAAAGAAATTTAAGCATAAGCCAGTATGGAAGAATATGCACAGAAAGTAAAAGAAAAAACAAAGTACTCTTTCTAAAATAATGTCTTTCCTGCACTCTAAAAGCAACTTAAAATCAGTAAGAAAGAGTGTCACATGTAGAATTGGAGAGTGTAAAGCCAGTTATAAACTTAAAATCACTTCAAGTACTAAGGGTGACCACAAAGCTTTCTTCATGTGTATTAGTAAATTGAGAAGTAGAATTTAGTTCTGTTCCAAAGTTATCTTCAGTGTTTCATCTCATTCAGACTCAGGATGCGTAGCTAATCTCCTTGTGAATAAATTTAATTCTAATTTCACACGACACACACACACATCTCTCTCACAATTTCCCTTATGCTTGCATCACATTATCTATAATTCTTTATCGTTCTGAATCCTCATAACTCAGACTATTTACAATGTCATACAGAATGCTCAGTAACTGATAATGTGTAATATACCATCCATCACCAAAGAAAAAGTTGTGGTATACAATCTATTAAAAAAGATTTCTAAGTTTTACTCAAATGCATTGTATAATAACAACAAATCCCACTGAAGTATATATCATAGTATATTTTACTTACGTTAGTGTGCAAAATATATTACAGTACAAACACCACTGAGATTCATTGTTTAAGTATATCCCTGATCGCATAGTAGAAGAGCTCTCAACTGTCCCTATTTTGGGGAGCATTCTTATTTTTAGGCCTGATTTACTCATGCACAGTCCCTATTTTTGGAGGCATGCCCTTATTTTCACATTTGATTTACCTCTTTACACAGTTTTCTGGATCCTCCTCATCAAATGTAATTTTTGAAGCTGTCTGGTACACAGAAAATTACCCTACATGACCAACATACTAGTGGCAACAATACCTTAAAAAAAGTGGATACACATCTTACATCCCCCTTTATCAGAAGCAAAAATAAAAAGACCTTGTGTTGTAGAATTTTGCAACAGAGTTCATTACTAAGTCTACAAATTTTCCAGTCTCTTTGGTAATGTGCTATTATTTTCCTATCATTTTATCTCTCTATATTTTGTTAATGTGTTTCTGAGTAATATCTTACATTTGTACTAGAGGTAGGAAGGGTTATGTGCTATCTGGTATTCAAATTATATTCTAATTAGATATCCAGATTTTTAACTGGATGCACCTACTTTTCATGGGCCTTAGGTCCTGCTTTGCATAGCAAAGATGCTTGTGATACTTGTAAGCCCTTTGCAGATGCATCTAGTGGGCCAGAATCTATGAAGCATGCTAAATATCTCATAGTCTCTCAGAAGGCTTTCACTACATTTAAGTTCTGTTAGGGCTACATGTTGCTTGTTAGATCAGCAGCAGGGTAAACCCATTCACAACTTTGTTAGGAAATGAATATCACTTAATCACACAGATAACATTAATTCTTAACCCCTGTTCTACTGAATTGTTCAGGCAATGAAGACAACAGAGGTGTTTGTCCCAGCATTTCATGCAGATGATTTGCAATTACTTAGGCATGCTATAATGCAATAGTCATGTATGCATGTGGAGTTCTGGTTCAACATAAGGTTGCAGGCAGAATGAATTTAAAATGCAACTTTATTAGCACCATAAGGTTGGTCAAAAGCAAACACTTGTCTCCACCAGTATCCTGCTTAAATTTGCAGGAAGTTACCACCCCCTTCCTAAGTATATTGCAAGTTGTAGGGCCAGCTGTTATATTTCTCTGCTCAGAGATACAGTTCCTAAATGTAAATTATATATACCCAGCTTATATATGTTATTATTATTAAAACTGCACAGCATGCATTATCAAATAAAAAAATCTAGGTTGTAAATACATATATAAGTATATAAAAATGACTGCTGTTGTTCAGTTAATTCTTCAATGTTCTGCAGAAATATGGTGCTAATGGAATAATATTAAGGAAGGCTATCTTCAAAATGAAATGGAATTCTCCTTTTTATATCACTTACTGGTCATCCTTGGGTTTCACTGGAGTGCAAACAATATTGACTGTCTTTTAGTAATGCAACTGTTATTACTGCAATTCTGGAAGGTTGGTTGACAGAGTTTAAGGTAAGGGCACCTTGTCTTAGACAATTCTTCAAGGAGATAAACATATACATTCTTAACACATTAACACCAACACAGCTAAATGACAAGTGGTGTTAATCACACCTGTAGTGCTTGTGGTGTAAACCTCATTTTCCCATTTAAGTTTATAGCACTTGAAAGGCAGACCACACCAAGGACTTCTTACTGTAACTTAATTACAGCAACAAATCTGTGGCATTTCATTCCATGAATGATTAAGCACCTTAAATAAAAAAAAATAACTTCAGCTGAACAAGAAATATAAAAGGGTGCTTTTTCTATTCAGCGGGAATTAATTTTTCACATTTAATTTTATTTTACACATATCCCAGCAACAGTGATCCAGCCTGCTGGCAGTAAGGAACATCACTCTAAATTAATCAACTTCTGATCCCAGTTTTCTGTTTTTCAGTGAGGTGTCATATAGCAAAAACCCATGGCTGGGTGTGGGTAATGCTGGATTTATCCATGGTTGGTGAGGTTTGCTCATGAAGGCAAAGCCTGAGTGACCAAACAAAGACAATTGTAAGTAGTTCAGAATTAACCACAACTGCCATGGGTTATTGCTATTATACAATGATATTATTTAAGAAACATGTTACTTACTTTTCTTCAATAATGTCCTTATATTATGGCAGTATGCTGCTCTTCCACCCTTTTTCCTGGTATCCTGGGCCTTTCTTGATGTACTGCTCATGCAAATGGGACTTGCATTCCCCGCTTACACAATACATCAGTTACTATGTAAAGGAGTCAACAGAAAAAGGAAGATCTGCATTGCTTTTTGTTTGTTTGTTTGTTTGTTTGTTTGTAATTAAAAAAGAATAAAATCAGCAGACTTTCAAAATATGGAAGAGACATGATAGAGAAAATATAAGGATGATCAGGTATATTTCTCTAGTTTTGCATAATGTACCTGATTATCCTTGTATTTTCTCTGTCCTCTCTGTCTCATTCTTTTGAAGTGTCTGGTTTTGTAAAGTTTATTTATTTTTTTTTAAATAAAAAAAGTAGAATTTCTGTAACATATATTAACAGATGAAAGTGTGGGCAACCAGACTTTTTTCCATCGGTACATGCTCAATTTACAATGAGTAAGCTGGTTGGGCTGACCAATCATTGTGCTCGTTTTTTAATATTAATGGCCAGTCATTGTATAATAATGAGTATACTGTGTTCCCCTATGAAATGCATGCTAGACCTGTAATAATATATTTAAGTACCTGTATTAAGATATTTAACTGATTATTCCCATACTTTATGTTAACTAAAACATGGCACATGAGGTATTGTGTTAAGGACAATTATTATATTTTATTTTATTCTACGGCATAAGACACTGCAGCCCGACTATCACTCTGAGGCCATACAGTGTTTTATATGAAGAACATTCATTGTACTACATGTATGTTTCCTGTTTGGTATGGTCATTTATTTGTTAGTGGATGGATACTCAGCTGGAATTCTTGAGCTGCACTGACTGATTGATAGACACTGTGGTCTGTGTTTACATTATCAACCTTTGTAAATGGATAACACACTTGCAGCTGTTTAATTTTTCATTGGGTTCTATTCTGATTCTCTGGCAAGGTCTACAGCAGATCTTCCTATCACTGTCATGGAATTCCAATCTGCATTTACCAGAAACAAAATATATTCTGTAATACTGCAATAAACAGATGAGAGTGGGAGCACAGTGGGTCAGGGAGGTAAAAGGGCAATAGAACTTTTAACCAAGTCTGAAAATAGAAGTTATGTTCTTACCATAACGTTCCATGTTAGTTGTCTTCTTCTCGCCTTCTTCTTGCTGGATGGGTTCGGAGCCGACCTCGGCTCCGACTCGGCCACTCTAAAAGCTCGAGAGTTGGTTCCACTGGCTCGAAGCTCCCCTTATATCCCACAATGCTAGGCGAGAGTTACCTCAGATCTCGTTTGTAAGCTAACCCCAGCTTATAATAGTAACAGAATAACTATAACAGAGTCCACCTCTAACAACAGGGAAAAGAAGGGTGACCTACATCCTGATTCAGGAAATATGCAAAGCAGCATATGCCTAAGTAAAGAGGTGGTAGAAAGAGAGGTCACAATCACAACTCCTCTAGGTCTGTCCAGGCCAGGGGGAAGGAGGGTGGGACGCAAGAAGAAGGCGAGAAGAAGACAACTAACATGGAACGTTATGGTAAGAACATAACTTCTATATGTTAAGTTGTCTATCTCGCCTTCATTCTTGCTGGATGGGACCGTCCCTAGCACCTTGTCCCGGTGGCCTAACGGAACAGACTCCTGAGAACAGTGGAACCAAAGTTAGCTCTATGCCTAGAAGCTAAATCCAACTTATAATGAGAAATGAAAGTGTGAGGAGAAGCCCAAGTAGCCGCTGCACAAATGGTGTCAATAGGCAGTCTGTCTTGGAAGGCTAAAGAAGTAGCCAAAGCTCTGGTGGAATGGGCCTTAGGTTTATTAGGTAGCTTTTGGTGTCTAATTTCATATACAAGGGAAATCAGAGATGTTAGCCATCTAGATAATGATACCTTTGAAACTGAAAGTCCCTTTCTGCCTTCTGCATAGGAGACAAACAGCTGGTCAGATTTTCTGAATTGTTTTGTCCTATCCAAATAGTACCTCAACTGACGATGAACATCTAGCCAGTGTAATTTCTGTTCAGACCTATTGGAATATTCTGGAAAAAAGACAGGGAGGTCAATGCTTTGATTTAGATTTGACGTCGAGACCACCTTAGGCAAAAAGGATGGGTTTGTTCGTAAGGATACCCTGTCCTTATGAAACAATAGATAAGGAGGTCGACAGCTGAGTGCTTGAAGTTCTGAAACTCTTCTAGCTGAAGTAATAGCTACCAGAAAGAGAGTCTTCCATGATAGCAATTTTAAAGAACAGGAGGCTGCAGGTTCGAAAGGGGGAAGAATCAAGGAAGTAAGAACTAAATTTAGGTCCCAAGGAGAAGGAGGATTTCTTATAGGAGGTCTGAGAAGAAAAACTCCTTTCAAAAAGGCTTTGCAAAGCTTGTGGGACATTAAGGCAGACTCAGAAATACCCACATGAAAATTAGAAATAGCTGCCAATTGAACTTTAAGAGTAGAGGGAGATGAACCTGCATGGAAGAGTTCAGCTAGAAAATCAAGGACTATTTGGATGGAAGCAGTGAAAGGATCTATGTCCCTTCCTTGAGCCCAATATGTGAAGCGTTTCCACTTACTCAAATAAATCTTCCGAGTGGAAGATTTATGGGAAGCTATCAAAATATCTCGAACAGAGTGAGATAATTGAGGAAGCCTGGCTAAGGTTGGAACTGGAGGAACCAAGCAGTGAGGTTCAGAGAAGGGAGGGAGCGATGTAACTGACCCGACTGATGGATCAAAAGATCTGGAACTAGGTCCAGATGCCAAGGTCGCTCCAATAGAAATTGATGCAGAAAGGGGAACCACACCTGTCGAGGCCAGTAAGGAGCAATGAGGATCAATGAGGCCTTCTGAGCGATAGCTTTCTGTATCACCTGAGAGATTAGTGGGAAGGGAGGAAATGCATACAGAAGTCCCCGGGGCCAAACTTGGACTAAAGCGTCTCTGCTGGGTTGGCCTGGTAAAGGGAATAGAGTGAAATAATCTCTGCACTTGCTGTTTTGGGGAGTAGCAAAAAGATCGCAGCAAGGCTGACCCCACTTGAGGAAAATTTCTCTCACAACAGAGTCTTTCAGAGACCACTCATGAGGCATGAGGATAGCTCTGCTCAACTTGTCCGCGATTTGATTGGACTTCCCGGGGATGTGCGTTGCTATCAGAAACCGCTGAGAAGAAATCGCCCATTGCCACAATCTGAGTGCTTCTCGACAGAGGGGGTAGGACCTGGTTCCGCCTTGTTTGTTGATGTACCACACTACAGATATATTGTCTGTCTGGATTGCAATCGTTCCCAAGGGAAGAGAGTCTTGAAGGGCTTGCAACGCTAAAAGCACTGCTCTCATCTCCAGAACTGTTAGTCTCGCAGACATGTCTACTGTGTCTAGATTTGCGCCTATGAAGGTAATAGTACGACAAGGCGACAAAACAGACTTTTCGCAATTTATTGAAATGCCTAACTTTTGACAAATGCGAAAGGTGTAATCCCTGGCCATCAGAAGGAGATGCTTGGTGGGAGCTGTGAGGAGCCAGTCGTCCAAATATGGAAACACCTGGAATCCTTGACGTCTCAGGTGAGAAGCTACCACTGCTATGCATTTGGTAAACACCCGGGGGGCAGTGGTGAGACCAAAGGGCAGGGCCCTGAATTGAAAATGACTGGTTCCCAGCCTGAAGCGGAGGAATCTTCTGGAGCGTCTGTTCATTTTTATGTGATAGTACGCATCCTGAAGGTCTATAGAGCACATCCAGTTTTCTTTTCCCAATAGGGGAAGGATGGACTGCAGCGTGACCATCCGGAATCTTGTTTTCTTGACTGATCTGTTCAAGATACTGAGATCCAAAATTGGTCTCCAGTCCCCTGTTTTCTTTGGAACTAAAAAGAACCTTGAGTAGATTCCGGATCCTTGCTGGTCTGCTGGAACTGGTTGAATTGCTCTTTTTGCAAGCAGCTTTGAAATTTCCAAAACTGCTAGATCCCTTTGAGCGGGTGGAACATCTGGAAGGGATTTTTTTGATTGGTTCGGAATGCGAAGAAAGGGGATAGAATAGCCTTCGGAAATGACGGACTGTACCCATTTGTCTTGAGTCAGGGATAGCCAGGCTTCTGGGTACAGTGACAATCTTCCCCCGAATGCCTCCAAAGGTGGGCAGTCGGGCAACACCTCAGGGATGCTGAAAAGGCTTATCAGAGAAGGCTTCTCGATTGCCCTGGTTCTGCGGAGCCCCCCTGCCTCGAGGGCGACGTCTACCATTGTTATTCCCGCCTCTGCCTCTGGCGGGAAAACGACTTTGTGCGTCAGGCGAAGTCCCTTGAGATTGTTTACGGAACCACATTTTCCCACTTTTCTGGCCTTTGGGGTAAGGCCTAGAAGGAGTAGAAAAATGGACTCCGACGGCAGAAAGAGTCTTGCCATCAGTCTCGCACCTAGTCAAGGTTTCTTTCACTTGAGGACCAAAGAGAGATGATCCATCAAACGGGGAATTAGTGAAAGACGTCTTGAAGGGGTCCGCAAAATTGCATAGCCACATCCAGGCATGCCTACGTAAGGCCACACCCGTCCCTGCGGCCCTACTCGCTCCATCAGCCGCATAAGAAAGGCGGCGCATGGAGGAGTTGGCTATGGAGTTAAGGGTAGCCAGCTGAGTGTTCATCTTATCTTGAAAACCCGCAGCTGTAGGGTCCTTCAACATGTCACTCGCTTCTTTAATCAAGTCCCTTTGAAGACGAGTAAAATGGCACAGGTAGTTCAGCGAACTCATAGCAAATGTCGCTGACGAGAACATCCGCTTCCCGTACCTGTCCATGGACCTAGATTCCTTGTTAGGTGGATGGACAGGTACTGAAGGATCAGCTAGTTCCTTCTTAGTGGCAGCAGCTACCACCATAGCATCCACAGAGACTCCTTTTGTTAAGAACTGTTTGTCTGCTGGTGCCGTTATGAATTTTGAGGGTCTCCTGGGAGTGGGGTCCACTGAATCAGGAGCCGTCCATGCCTTTTTAGCTGCCACCTGCATGAGGGGGTCAAAGGGGGGAGACACCCAGGAGGTGGAAGGACGAGAGCCAAACGCCTCAAGGTACACAGATTCATCCTCCGAAGGGTTAAGGGCTGGCCAATTTCCCCTCTGTTTGAGGATTTCGAGAATGTCTGCAAAGGAGACATCTTCAGAAGGGGAACGGGGGGAACCCTCGGAATCATCTAAATCTGTGTCAGATGTGATGGACTCAGGTGAGTCAATGTGTTTCCTCTTACACTTCCTCTTCCGAGGGGGCTCTTCTGCCAAATCAGGAGAGGCCTCGGAAGAGGATGAAATCCCCACAGGGGGTTCCTGAGGAGCTGGCTCTCTGCGGTCCGGGATGAGGGAGTGAGTCGACTTGACCTGAGGCACCGTAGAGGGAGGGGCGGATGGAGCTGACTGTGGAGTAGAGCCAGGCTCTAACACACTCTGCATGACCTCGAATGCACCCCTGTCAGGCAAAGCCAGAGGTCCCCGCTCCGAGAAGCTGAGAACCTCCCTCGGCACCGACAGTGATGGCTCCGAGGCCGATGTCGGAGCAGAACTCACCAGCGCCGAAGCTCCGAGAGGAAGAGCGGGGTCGGACAAGGGTCCGATGCCACTCACCCCCTCGGAGCCGACGAGGGAAGCTCGGCGCCGAGATTCTTCGAAAGAAAAAATCGGAGCCGACGACAGAGCCGAAGACATCTGTATCGGCTCCGACGCTACCACAGTCTCGGTTCCGAAATGTCCCGGCTCCGAGCTCAACGGAGTCGGAGGAGGAACATATTGATGGACAGGGGCAGGCATCGACTGATGAGTCGGGCTCTGAAGCATTTGGGCCAGTGCCTCGGACTTAAGAAGTCGACTCACTACCCTCTGAAGGTCATGATCCGACAGCCTCGATGACCTAGAGGAGTGAGATTTATGGCTCCGTTCAGACAGCAGAGGAGATCCTGGAGCCGAATGAACGGAGCCAAGGGATGGTGACCTAGATCTCTTCCTAGATGTCGGCTCCGAAGGTCTGGTCGGAACCGACAAGGGAATTTCTACCTCGGCTCCAGCCGGAGCCGAGGGAACCACAGAAGCTGTAGACTCATCGGCTCCAGCCGGAGCCGATGCAGACATAGGTTTTGTAATTTTAGGTCTCGGCTCAGTAGCTGGAGCCGAGGACCTAGAAGCCTTGGAGGGCTTCCCAGAGACAGAAAGGGAATCCTCAGGCTTAAGTAGACCCCTTAGGATCAACTTGTTCTTTCTTTCCTGCAGGACCCTGGGGCTGAAGCCGTGGCATACAGCACAGGAGTCCTGCAGGTGCAAAGGCCCCAGGCAGTAGACACAAGAAGTGTGACCATCTGTCAGAGACATTTTCTGACAGCACGCATCACACTTCTTGAAGCCTGAGACCTTTGTGTCTTTAGACATCCTAGACAAGAAAGTGTAACCACACACACTCAGTCAAACACACTGATTACACTAATCTTATTTTTAAACTCAAAAATAAAACAATTAACTAAAAGTTTTAATTAAGAGCAACACACACACACCACTAGGGAATGGGGAAAGGCCAGAAGGCCCGAGAGAGAACTTTAAAGTTCTTGTGGGAAAAAAACGGGATTTTCCGAAAAACAGGGGTAGAAATCCACTAAACTAAGGGAAAAGTAGTTAAACTTAAAAATACAGGGGTTTAAGTATTCTAATTTTACAGAAATACACTTACCAACAAGCCGGTAGAAACACCAACACCTCGATCGCTGTAGCGGCAAACGAGATCTGAGGTAACTCTCGCCTAGCATTGTGGGATATAAGGGGAGCCTCGAGCCGGTGGAACCAACTCTCGAGCTTTTAGAGTGGCCGAGTCGGAGCCGAGGTCGGCTCCGAACCCATCCAGCAAGAAGAAGGCGAGATAGACAACTTAACATCTATATTTTTGCAGAATTGATGCTCCACAATTACATAACATGTTTTATTCATGGAGATATCTGCAGAGTTAATTTACCATGATTATATGATATGCACTGTTTGTGAAAATAGCAAAACAGAGAGGCTCCTGCAAGGCTTCAATATGATGTGACTCTGTAACAGGCTGAAATAATTTAGAATCCTGCAAAAAGGTCCTCTAGTGCCAAGAAGGTTTCTTACTAAAAGGGACCGAGTAGGTTTATCCCTCTCAGGCAGAACTGAAAATAATAAAATAAAGAACAGAAGAAGAAATATTATTATATTGTAAAACAATAACCCACAGATAAGTCCACAATGAATACCATTTGAATCTTGTCAAATGAAAAAGTAGCAAATAAAAAAATGAGACCTAAGAATCATATAATAGATATATAAATTCAGGAGTTTTGAATCATCATTATGTTGTGGGAAAAATAATTCTGTCACATGATACTGATTTGGGGGATGTCAGAATTTGTTTATGGACATTGCTTTATCTTCTTCAACGGTTAAGTCAGAAATGTCAGTATTAAGCATTCATTTCAGCAAACATGAAACTTGTAACACTTCAACATCCCACACCCTAATGACTACAGTTTAGACATTGCAATGTATTTCTTTTTATTTTATTTATTTTACATTTGTTAACCGAGTTAGTCTGGCTGAGCTTTTGGCTCATTTTTAGCAGAGACCCAGGGAGAAAAGCTCCTCAGGACTAGAAAACAATTTATTAAATTTTAGTAACATAGTAGTAACAATCAGCTATAGGATCTTCCAAGCAGAGACCCGGAGAGAAAAACGCTCCTCAGGCAATTCAGTTATACAGAGTATTAACAATTGGCAGACAAGTATGTGAGTTGTTAAGGTTTTAAACAATTAGCAGAAGAAATGTGACTAGTTACAATATTATTTAAGCTGCTTAGAGCAAAATGAGTTAATAGGCAGATGCTTATTTAAAGTGGGTAGGATCTAGTTGTATAGGAGTTTGGAAACAAGAAAGGAAAGTAAGAATGGCTAGTAGGAGATGTAGGGGAGGTAGAGTATAGGAGATAGACAATTCATTATGGCTTAGGTTACATCTGCAAAGAGTTACAACACTCATTCATTTTAAAAGGGCAATCACAGTATATACATATACACAATATATGCATGCATTTTTGCAGTGTTATAACACTTAACATCACATTTCTCCTTAATAAGAAAACAAAAATCACATTTTTTAAAGTTATGAAGTATGGGGATGCACAACCAATGTACCCCACCTTTAACACACTGCATTGATACTACAAAAGCATACAAGCACAATATATTAATAAATAAAACACTTTGAAAGGCACTGGTTCTGTAACGGTCTTAGTGAACCTGTCACACAATTGATGATAGTGAGGGATACAAATGATTCCACCACTTCTATAAATATGGGGACTATTCAATCTGAAGCTGGAACTAGGTTGAGAGCCTGCAAAAGGAAAACTTTGAAACATATTGTCATAACATGCATTGCAACTTTTACAGTCACTAAGTAAAACAGAGTTAAGAAAATCAGGAGAAGGGATCGTGATACTTGATTGCGGTCGCAGTATACCACATGGTCTGGCATTACAATTAGTCAAACTCAAATGGCCACCCTTCTTTCTAATATTCAGTTGAGGTAGAACACAATTCTCAGACAGCATTCTGGTTATTCTTGGCTTTCAGCTGGTTTTCTGAAACACTGTATTCAAGTTGACAAACATCAAGAACAAATTGGATATGTCTTTTATTCCAAGAAACTATGGTGTCATCTTTAGTTTGCACCACATTCATGGGTTTATAAGTGTGGACTAGGCTACCAGCCACAAGGGCCTTTTTAAGCCTAGCCAAGCATCCCAAAATCTCTGACAAGTTCTGATACCCTTGATAAGTGTAAGCCTGGGAGATGAACCATTTACAGGTCACCTGTGTCCATTAGAGACATAGGTGCCAAACCAGGGTTGAATTTTCATTTTCTCATCCAATTGTCCAGGTTGCACTTGAATTGGGTTAAGGAGGAACTCTGCTTCACATGGATGGGGAGCCTGCTCCATATATGGGGTAATCTCTGGGATACATACTTACCAGCAGGTCCAATTTATATCACAGGCAAGGTTTAAGTCTTTAGAATGGATAATTCTGGGGTTGTTTCTTTTGTGGATATGCAGGAGGTCCATGAGAGTGGGATCTGACAATGCCCTGTATACCAAGCATAGATCTCCCCTCAAAAGCCTGAAGGAGACAGAATATAGGGATATGGCCTTGAGGAGGTCAGCATAGGACATTTTACTTGTGACCTGTATTCCTTTAGAGAGGAACCTCTGTGGACATTCCATTTGTTGGATATGCCTGGTAAGTACATACAAAAGGAGGCATTGTACTCAATGATAGGTCTGATGAATGCCGAATACAGTAGAACAATGACTTCCTTGGACTTAGATGCCATACCTTTGTTATAAGTTGCACAACGTAGAATGATTTCCTCACCACTGTAGACACGTGATGGTCAAAGACTGGATTGCTATCTATGTGTGTCCCTAAGTCCCTGACTACTGGGTCAACTCTAAGGGGTGTGTTGTCAATATGATAGTTACCAGGGATAGATGACTTCTGAAAGAATAGTATTGTGCATTTCTTGGCGTTTAGTTTTAGTCCATGGCTCTGACACCAGTTGTTTGTCTGTGTCAGCCTCTCCTGGAGAACATTTGTGTGAGTGTGAGATTCAGTGACAGCTCCTAATTTGCAATCATCTGCACATTTAGTCAGCCAAAAACCACAGACACTTGCCTTGACTTTTGAGATGTAAATGCTAAAAAGGAGCAGTCCAAGGACTGATCCCTTGGGGACTCCATTTGTGACTGGCCTCTTTGTAGAGGTGGACTCTCCAATTATAACTTCCTGGGTCCTGTCTGTGAGTCAGTTCACTATCTACCGGGTGGCATACTGGTCTGTACATAACCTCCTGAGTTTGTCAACAATGCCTGAGTTCGGTGTTGTGTGAAATGCCTTGGCCAGGTCAAGGTAGGCAGTGTGAACAATTTTGCCCTCATCCATTGCTTTGATGACCTTCTCAAAGAAGTCCACCAGACTTGAGTAGACATGATCTGCCCTTTACAAAACCAAACTGGGTTGGGTTCAGTGTCTGGAGGTTTACTACATTTCTGTTGATCATATCCATGATAATTCTTTCCATGGCTTTACATATAAGACTGGTGAGACTCATGGGTCTGTAGTTTCCAGGGTCTGTAGGTGGCCCACCTTTGTGCAGAGACATGACTGTTGCCTTTCTCCATTCATGAGGCACAAAGTCTGTTTGGAGGCTACAGTTAAACAGTATTTTCAGAGGCCCTGATAGATCATGTGTCATTCTTTTTAAAAGCATACTGGGATATTGTCTGGGCCCATTGATACAGTGTTCTTGGTCTTAGACAGAGCATTAAGGACCTGTTCCCTAGTGATAGTAGGGGGAGGTATATTTGATGATATTTCCTGAGGGAAGGTTGAGGGGCAAAGAGCGGGGAAGTTGAAGCTGAATTTTTCTACCAGAAGGTTTGCTATATCTTCTGGCTCAGTATAGGTGGCTCCATTTACAATGAGCTCGGCACACAACTGTGTATTGCCTTTGAGGTTGCGGATATAGGTAAAGAATGCTTTGTGGTTGTCCTTGGTCTGGGAGGCCAAACTTACCTCAAATATGGCTTCGGTAGACTTTATTTGTCCTCCGAGTTGTTTGTTTAGTTTGATGAAAGTGCTTTTATCCTGCTGGGTGCTGTACCTCCTAATTTCTGCCATGATTTTCTTCCTCCTGTTATACAGCCTATTGATTTTATGATTCCACCAGGGTGGCTTGTTTTCTGACTTAGTTCTGTACTTCCTCCTGGTGGATATCGGTGCTTCTATAGAGCTATTAACATGCTTGTACAGGATTTCTGTGAACAGTTCTGCATAGGCAGCAGTGTAATCAGGGTTTATGGGGGCTTGTCATTTTCCCAGGTTCTAACTTAATAGCCAGAGGTTAGCCTAAGAATAGTTACTAAATAGTCCAGGCTTAGCTGGAGGTCCAGGTTTTATTTTTACTTCAAGGAGACCATTTTGTGCTCCAAACTTACCAGGGAAGAAATTGGAGGTGTGCAGCACTTTCCCATATTAGTGAGGACCAGATCTAGTATGGTTGCACCCCTGGTTGGTGTATTGACTATCTGGTCTGGTGAGTTTGTGTTTACAAAATCCAGAACTCTCTGTGCATGTACATTTAGTGTTGTATAGGATTCCCAGTTAATAGTGGGATAATAAAAGTCACCCATGAATATGGTATTGGGTTGGATAGTTAGTGTTTCTAATAAGTTTAAATACATTGTATGGGTTTCCTGGGTCATAGAGGGAGACTTATAGCTTGCAAGGAAGTGGAATTGGATTTTGCCTATGGTGATTTGAACATGGAGCAATTCAAGTGCATTGTCCTGTTTGGCCAGCCTTGAAGTATATTTATTTTGGGTCTATATTAGAACATTGAAGTTTCACAACTTTGAATGTTCTAACATCGACCCCTATTCAGCAAACGCTGAAAATAACGGAACGACAGAAAAATGAATTTTTTCCCAGGGAAAGAATTCAGTTGTTCGTTTCTGTCTTTTCGCTATTTTCAGAGCTGTGGTGGAAAGTTACGGGCCGGGTTCAGGTAAGTGTGCGATTGGGCATGGGTTAGGTGAGTTAGGGTTAGGGTGCAGGTTAGGTATGTGTGCAATTGTGTGGACGTGAGGGTTAGGGCGGGTTAGGTGAGTTAGGGTTAGGGCGCAAGTTAGGTATGTGTGCGATTATGTGGACATGAGGGTTAGGGTGGGGTAGGTGAGTTAGGGTTAGGGCATGGGTGAGGTGAGTGTGCGATAGTGACGGACCTTAGCATTAGAGTTTGGGTTAAGGTAAGTGGATAGTTAGTGGTGTTTGTACAGTTTAGTGTAGGGCTATCTGTAAGATTTTAAGTGTATGTGTGTAGATTGCTGTTTGTTTGATGTGTTTGTGTTGTGTGCATGTGTTTCGGAACAGCAAATGTTTTCCCTAGGAAAAAATTTGCTGTTCTGCATGTTCAGTGTTGTCAGTGTTTGCTGAATAGTGGTCGATGTTAGAACATTCAAAGTTATGAAACTTCGATGTTCTAATACAGACACATTTATTTTTGATGTAAGTAGAGACACCTCCACCTTTAGTCCCTGCTTGTGAAGTAGTTGGCCTGAATGTGTGGAAGGCATTATAACCTTGCACTGTCGGTGTGCTTTCAGCAGCTTTAAACCATGTCTCATTGACCGCACATATGTCAGCATTCTGTAGAGTAAAGAGAGCTTCTAGGAAGTTGCATTTTTGTTTAGACTCCTACCATTGAGAAGTTATACCTTTAAATTTTCTTGGTTTTGATTTGCTATGTCAGAAATACTTTCAGTTTGGCATTGCCTAAAAAAGGTACTATGGGGGAAGACAATGTTTTAGCTAATATTCAAAAGCCTAGAAGGGAGAGGTGCAGACCATCCCTGGCAAAGCAGCATGGTCTGTTGACCATCTTCTTCCATGCTGACAAATATTGCACCCCCTTAGAATGACACCAGAAACCAAGCCAATTATTAAAGTCAATTATCTTTTGTTCTTATTGTGGCATCATCCTTGGAGAAAGTAAAATTCTGCTCAATGCTAGGCTCATACCTGCCTAAGCCAAATATTCTAAGAACTCCATGATGTCTCTCTTCATATAGTCTGGGGAGATATAGCTCAGGTCATTTACTACCACATGGACTATTACTGAGTCATATTGGTAATTGTAGTCCAATGACCTGAGTGCATGTGTAATGTGGTGGATCCTTGCCACTGATAAGCAACTGACCATGACTTTCTCCTTACTCAGCCTGCTGAGAGGGACACCAGTGTGTCTCATGATGGCATCGCCAATGACTAGAATGTTGGATTGTATTTTGGCTTGCCTTATGAGCTTAGAGGTAGAGGCTTCAGGAGATGTACCTATATGTGTTGATGTGGGTATTGTTTTGAAAAAGTGCATTTCGGGCTGTTGAGTGTATTTGTTATGTGCACTTCATCTAGGATTTCTTTGTGGTTTAGGAAGGTTACATTTAATTGCCTCAGCATATGTGGGTCAATATGTCTGCTTTGAATTGTGCGTGATGGGTGTTGTGTGTGTACTACTGACAACCTTATTGACATTAGAAGTACTTTTATGTGAGAGCTTTGCCTCCAGTGACTGTGTAAATACAGCTCTCACATACCATATCAGTTTTTTGAGAATTAACTGGTCGTCAGTAAACTTTAGGCAATTTCTACATTGCCACCGGTTGCCCATATCCACAAAGCTGGTAATGGAGACAGTAGGAAAGTTCATATCCATGGCAAGAGACTCTTTTTTATTGATAAGATAGTTGGATTGAGAATATCAGTCACTGTCAGGATTATCCAGTTTGCAGTTATGGGGACAGTGCTTGTCGCTGCAAACTAGTTGTCTTGTGTGCAACTAGGTATTGGAGAAATTTCAATTGCGCTTTTACAGGAAAAATGTTACTCAGGGTGTCTGAGTCTGTACAGAGTACTGCCAAACACTTGAGGGGGTAACTAATACGTAGACCCTGAAAATTTAAGGATGAAGTATATAGGCAGATAGTCTGAAGTCAGAAACAAATCAAGCAGTACTTACTGAAAATAAAGAATTAGCTTGTAAAGAATGATGAAAAGAGG
>NC_056725.1:1493440642-1493545642 GCF_019279795.1 Protopterus annectens | reverse complement strand
TATTGTCCGGCACACTGACGTCCCACTCACCAGACTGAACAAGGAGAAGGTCACTGTAAGCTGCCTGTCGGGTGCCAGGATCCTCCACATAACGCAAGCACTCAAGTCACTCCAAAGCAAGTACAAATATGACTCCGTCATTGTCCATGCTGGTGTGAATGACCTTAGACATACCTCCCTGGACTACATGAAAAGAGACATAGAGGAGCTCTCTGATCATGTAGCCCAGGCTGGTATGACCATGACCTTGAGTAGCATCTTGCCCTTACCAAGAATTATGCCACAGTATAAAGTCAAAATGATCAGTTTCAACAATTGGCTAAAGTATTGGTGTCATTCAAAGGGGATCCAGTGGCTGTCAGCCTGGGATGACATGCTCGACAAGCCACGTTGCTTCGCTAGGGGCGGCTTGCACCAGTCACCCTTAGGCTTTCGTATAATGGCCAAGGCTCTTGCCACCCCCATAGTGCCTTTTTTAGGCAAGGCTCAAAGGACAAACCCACCTCCATAGATAACCCAAGGATAAAAAAACTAAAGGTAATGCTACTCAATGCCAGAAGTCTAAAGCTCAAGATGCACGCACTCGAGGCTCTCCTCAGTATGGAGAAAATCGATGTCTGTGCAGTAACAGAAACCTGGTTCAAGGCTCCTGACAGCACCCCAACACTACCAGGTTATAACTCATACCATGCTTTTCGGCCCCAAAGCTCGGACCGAAGCACAAAAGGAGGGCGAGTATCTATATTCATTAAAGGTACCTACACCTCCAGATTAGTGGCACTGCACAAAGCATCAGAAACCATCCATATGCAACTAACAATGGGCAAAACTGCCTTTCAGTTTGTAGCCTGCTACAGATCACCCTGCCTTTCACAGGAACCCCACTTGGCATTCCTGAGAACACTGGAGAATATGAAAGTCTCTCCAAACACTATATTATTGGGTGACTTCAACTACCCAAACATTGACTGGGAAAACTACTCAAGCCCAAACACCCTCACCCAACGGTTCCTTGAATTTATAATCTCTAACGCGATGGAACAACTGGTCACCACTCTCACAAGAGGGAACAACATATTGGACCTGGTCATCACCAACATGGGGACTCTGTGTTCCACACCACAGGTAAACCCCTCATTGGTAAGAGAAGACCATAAACTAATTTCCCTGGACATCCATATCCCGTCCCCACCCCCAGCCAAGGAAATCACTGTAAAGAATTTCTCAAAAGCTAACTTCATACTTCTCAAGACTGAGGTGGAATCCTTCAAAGCCCCCGGGCCAGAGGATAATACAGCCCAATCCACAGAATCCTTTACAATTGCATTCTATGAGCACCTGCAGGAATGCATGGATCATGCTATCCCAAATAAAACCAAGACTCACTCCTCCAAAAACAGGAGACCTGTCTGGTGGACCCCGGCCATAAATAAGCTATACAACAGAAGGAGGAAGCTACTACATGACAGAGCAAAATCCCAAAAAGGGAAGGCATCTTTGATCAGTATTAGCAAGAAACTACGATCCCTCATAAAATCATCAAAGGCCAGTTTCGAAAGAAAAATTGCCCTAGACACTAAAGATAATCACAAGGCCTTCTTTAGCTATGTCAGGAATATGGGTGGAAACTCCCAGATATGCTCTGAATTGTTGCATAATGGTACAGAATATACCGAACCTACAGACATAGCCAACATCCTGGCAGACAGATTCAGTGCTAACCCCCCCCCCCTTCCCCCTCAAAGGAGTAAATTCCTATCCCAACTGAATGTAACCTCCCTGACATCACAGATGCACAGGTGAAAGCTGCCCTCTCCAAAGCAAAAAACACAGCATCTATGGGACCGGACGGTGTCCCAGGCTGTGTCTTACACGAGCTCCAAGAAGAACTGAACCCTCACATTAAGTCACTGTTCAAACTTAGCCTTACTACAGGATATGTACCCAAAGAATGGTGTACAGCTACAGTGGTCCCACTCCACAAAGGTGGCGTCACAATGGACCCCGGGAACTATCACCCCATAAGACTGACTAGTCTGGTCTGTAAAGCTATGGAGCGTATTATCATGGAACTCATAAACAAAGACATTGGGAGCCTCCAGACACTGGACCCTACCCAATTCGGCTTTGTTAAGGGCATATCTTGCCTCTTAAACCTAGTTGATTTCTTTGAAACAGTTACCAAAGCCATATATGAGGGCAAGGTAGTCACACAGCGTACCTGGACCTCACAAAAGCCTTCAACACAATATCCCACTCGGGCATCATAAATAATCTTACCAACTTAAATATCAAGCCTATATCAAAAGATGGGTTGCAAACTGGCTCAGGGATAGAACCCACATGGTCAGAATTGCAGGTGCCACGTCCGAATCCAAACCAGTTACAAGTGGCATCCCACAAGACTCAGTTCTGGGACCTCTCTTATTCGGTATATACTTCTCTGAGGTTCAGGCTAACACAGGGGGACTATGGCTGACAAAGTTCGCAGATGACTGCAAACTGGGAGCCATAATCGATTCTCCAGCTGACACAAGCATCCTCCAAAAGGGTATCACGGAGACGGATGCTTGGTGCCAGAACCACAGCCTCAAGCTAAATGCTAAAAAGTGCATAGTCATCCCCTTTGGGAAAAACAAGGTGCCCACAAATTACCACATAGGTGGTAATCCATTAAGTACGGAAGAAGTAATTAGAGATTTGGGGACCAACGTAGATAGTAATCTCTCCTTTGATAATCACGTTGCCAAAGTGGTTAGAAAGACCTTCTATATAGCCCACCTTATCATGAAAGGGTTCGCATCTAGATCAAGAGAGGTCATTGTGCCCCTCTACTCGTCACTCATCAGGCCCATAATTGAATACAATGCCCCTTTTGGGATGTACCTTACCCGACACCTGCAGCAACTGGACAGATCCAAAAAGTACCTCACCAAGAGGATCATGGGCTACAAACAGATGTCCTATGCAGCTCGACTAAAGAAACTCCAGCTCTACTCAGTTGCTTACTGCCTACTCAGAGTCGATCTATGCCTGACGTACAAAGCCATGTCTAACCCAGAATTAATGGACATGCTCCACCTCAAAAAATCCAGATCCCTTAGAGCTACATGCTCCAGGGACTTAAACATCAGCACAAAAATAAATAGGACATGCTGGAGGGACAGATTCATTTCCCAGAGGCTCCCCTCACTCTGGAATAGAATACCAATTCATGTTAGACATAGCCCCTCGCTGACCCTCTTCAACCGAAATCTGGACGCATGGATGGGAAATTGCAAATTCACCCCTGGGATCTCTTTTGTGTCCCTGCTCGACAGAGGCACAGTAAACTAATCTTAAAGGGCTACCTTCTGTGACCTACTATACAGAGGCACATTAGGCTAATCTAATAGGAAGGTAAAAGTCAAATACACTCGGGCTAGGCTTATAAATGCCCTAGGGCAGATAGCCTAGTATCTACCTATGAACCTATGAACCTATGAACACAGGAAAGAATTAGAGTATTATTTATATAAAAGATGTAGTAACCAGGTAATAATCAAACTACAATGCTCTTCCAAATTTTTGAAATTTTTTCCAGTAAGTTTTATGTTTTTACATCTAAAGAACATGACACTAATCACTTATTAAAATCTTTTTACAGCTCCAACATGTAGATTTATTAGTTTTATAAAAAAAATAGTTATTTTATGTAAAATAAACTCTGTGTAACTATTTCCTTGTATATATTTTCAAAAATGCTTGAAGAGGTTAATACTACAGACTTTAGAGTTAATTTTTTGTATTTGTCTTTATCCATATCATTAATATTACAGTGAGTAATAATATCTCAATACTTATTTGTATTAGACTCATATTTTGGCATTGATTTATTTGAATTTGATAAAAGTGATTTACTATTTCATTGTCCATTAATAATAATAATTAAAAAAATATTCTATTTTAAGATAGTTTGTATTTATATTACCTATCATTTAAGTTATTTTATTTATTTATTTATTTATTATTTAATAATTTATGTATGTGTTTGTTTGTTTGTTTCTTGACATTTGATTACCAGGAAAGTCCGACTGGTTAGGAGTCCATTTTCACCATAGGCTCTAAAAGAAAAACTCAAACGTATTACAAAACACTTTAAGAATAATACTTATACAGTCTTTAAAAATAATACAAAAGCAAATACTGTTAAAATAATTATACCAAATTTGACATGATATGAAAACATTGGTTAACAGCTGATAGAAGTTATATAACAATGATTTAATAGAGAAAGTTTAGCCAGTTTATAGAGAAATCAAATGCAAGTTAGTATGACAAAGCAGGAATTGCAATACATAGCATCAAAAAAGCAGGCTAATGTTATATTTGCAGAGAAAGCCAGGTGAGAGAAATTCATAGTAGTAAAGGGGTTAAGAAGGGAGAATGACAGGAGGGAGGGCATTGACCTGATGCATGGAAATAAAGAGTTCCAGGCCTCAGCATTGTGGTACAGTACAGACAATGCCCAGCAGATGTGATGGTTTTGCTGACAGACAGGAATTTTTAGTCAATGGATTGTAATGACCAACTAGGAACATAGTTGTATAGAACGTTATTTAGCGTTGGACAAGCAGATAGATTCTGGATAATTGTATAGGTGGTAAGCTGTGTACATGTTAGTTGCTAGGGTAGTTTAAACCAATTTAGGCTTTTTAATCCTATACAGTGGTGGGTTCTGAAAGGGTTATGTACTACAAATTTAACAACTTTGTTACAGCATTGCTCAAGTTTTGATTTTTGTAATACCTAAAAGTTAGTAAGGGTATGAGCAGCATAAAGAAATGTGGGTAGGTGATGCATCTTTTTTTCTTCTAAAATGATATTGATTTTATGTATATATGATCTATTTAAAATTTTTATTATAATTATTCATTATTTTATCTATTACTAAAACATCAGAACCATTTAAACAATTGAACCAGTATAAAACATTATTATTTTTAATTTAAATATTAGATGATATAATTTACTTTCCTGAAATCCTTCAGTATATGCTCTAGGAAAAAATGTGTAATGGCAACTCTTTAAAGCCGATTTTTTTTAAATAATATGTCTTAAAGATTTTACTATTAGGTTAATAAATTTAGAATCAGTTAACCTATTAACAGTACCATCAAAATAGTTTTTTTACTACCCATAACATTTTGTTATGCATGACACCTAATGAATGACACCTAAGTTTTGTTAGCATACAGCAGAAACATGTCTTGTCTGAATACTACAATGCCATCCATAACAGAAACAGAAACACCACCTAGGCTTTTGAATAAATCTATGATTTTTACACTGAAAGATTTCAGTTAGTGAAGTTATATCTAATTGGCAGACTTTAAGAACAGAAACTCCCCATAGGAATAACAATGTTGTAAGTTTTTGACTCTCTTTGAATAACAGAAATTGCCACAATCCAGTGAAAACATTTAGTCTGGAAAATACTTTTGTATTAACAAGCTTGAATGCTGTGTATTTTAGTATAAGTAGTGTGAACCTTTCATGTACAACTGCATTACTTAGATTTTTAAGTCAACATAGATTTGTGCTTGATCATTCTTTTTAAATACTGAGACCATGGGTGCATACCACTCAGCTGGCATAGTTACTTGTCTTGAAACTGCTTTAAGTTCCATTAATAGGAATTTTACTTGCCAGTCAGCTTCTGCATTAGACACAGGAGTAAATGAACCCAGGAATTTTTTTTCTGGGCATTATTATAATTACATTTATATATTCAAATTCAGCTTCTTTAATCTACTCTGATTTGTAAATAGCAGCAAAATGACACAGCCTTTTAAATCGGTTCCACCCTGTGCAGCACCCTGCTCTGACTCATAATGGTAGTAGTCAAATCACATTCCTTTGTCTGATGACACTCACTGTTCATCTTGCACATTCAGTTAGGTTCAGAGGTGATTACTAGGCTAATGTCCCTAAGGGACCCTTTTAATCCTAGCCATGCTTTTCAAGGTGAAGATCAGATCTTGTACCTTATGTCTGTAAGGTAAACACCTTAATAGTTAGCCAACCCCAACACACTTGACTAGTCAAATTAGCTTGACTAAAAATCTATGTTTTACACTTGCCTCTTACTTTAGATTTTACTTTGCACACAAAATTTATAGTGTTTGAATTAGCTCTTTGCCTTTTAACTAATTAAGATTCTCTGGTGATCTGTATTGCTTTCCCTTAAGATAACTTCAGGCTGTAACTTTTAACCACTTCTGCATTAGCCAGCCCAGTCACAATTCTGTCTGCTATTTGTTCATCTTCTATGCCATTAAAGTCACAGCTTTCAGCCAATTCATACAATCATGCTTAGAAAAACTTTCAACACATTCACTATTTGCTTGTAAACATCTGTGAAAACATGCTCTCTCATGTATATTTCTTTGTAGCACAAAATGTTCATTGTGCTTGCTAATTACTGAATTATACTTGGTGTTCCTGTTCTCTCTAAATGGAACGAGACTGTAAATAGCTATTACCTTTGGCCTATGGTGAATTGAAATATATTTAGATAGATTTCCTCTAGTAGATGAAATAATTTTGTTGATATAGTATTATAACTGTAAAAAAATAGGTTCTTGAAATGAGCTGTAGTTAGATAAACTCGATAAGCATCTAAGCTTATAAGCATTTATAGGAAATACCATTTATCAAGTTTTCTTTAACTTGTCCTGACATCATCCTTTTGCTGAGAATATGAATCCACAAAATTCAGGTTCAGCCTTATGAAAATTGCAATACATTTGGATGTGTGTTGATCTTGCACGAGGATCAAACCTGCCAGTCCTACAAACCATTTTTAGTTCTACAGTTGGAACTAATTCTTAACATTAATATGTATGGTAAATTGTGCAGTAGTTTGGGTGGCAGTCAGAGCTCACAATATATGATGACATTTAACTTCATACTGGCTACTTTTGCAATGACAAGAATGCAATTGGAAAAGTGAACATATTTCTGGAAAACTGCAGCTGCCTGCAAGATGCATCTCTAGTACCATCTCAACTTTTGTATACTGACTTGGAATGTCAGAAACAGAATACAATTGTCAACTTTTCTTTTCATACTTTGTCAAAAGTTTAGCATTAGATATTACTTTACACATGACTACATGACTTTAGCCATTTACACATGTTGTACTGTTTACATTACCAAGCAAAAATTATCATCTAGTTTTCCATCACATAGACTGTTCATCTCTGTTGCCATATTTTTACAGATTGCATCTATTTACCTGTAAACTTTGTTTATCAAAGTTGCATATTTTGCAGTAGATGTTTCATTACAATAAATATACAAGTAGCAGAAGTATATGGGATAAATCTGGACATTGAACTCCAGAACAGTAAAGAACCCTGCTGAAGTCTGTCACTTGATCAGATATACTTTTTAAGGCTACAATTGCCTATATCAGCTCATGTCCTGAACTCACTTTAGAGGTCACAGTACACAAGTTCAACTTCAAATATTTTATTTCCAAGAATCTTAAGAACTAAAACATTAATAATGGTAAAAGGAGGCTGCCCTTCATCCCTAGGCTGAGAATGAAATGGGTCAAAATTGAGCAGTGTTTTACCCCAGTGAACAAATTCAAACAATCAGATAAATAAACAGTAACAAACAACATACTGAGAAAAGGCGATATGTGCAATTCAGTTATAATCGAAACAAATATAATATGCATCCATTTACTGTCTGTAGAATTGAAAAAAAAACACTTTATATAGGAAACGGTCTTAACTGATAGTTTTTTCTGATTTAGCAGCAGACACCTGTAAAAGAATAAAAGGGGAAAACAGTTATCATTTTGTTTGTAAAAAAAGCTGTAATCACATTAATTGCACAACTCACTGTTAATTGGAAACTGCTTCACATACAAATTATGGCTTGCCACATGCTATCCTTTTAAGCTACTGTTCTTAAATAAAGAAAGAAAAGGATGCTTTCTGTTTTGTATTGCATTAAGAGCATCATGAAGCAATTAAACATGCAAATGTCATACTCAGTTTTCATCACTATGAGTTCATACCAGTCATTACCGGTCCACATGCACTCAAGTCATTCAAGCACATAATAGACTTTTTAAAACAAGCAGGGCACTACAGAAATATAAACAGTGGGGATCTCACTAAAATAAATGCAGTGGATGGAAGTAAGTCATTTGATACCATTAATTTATGGCCATCTTCTTTTATAAGTTATGTGTCAGTAATATTTATTCAACCTTCCACTGTTTAATACTTACAGTTCTCCATGTCCCAGTAATTTTCATAACTTAGTTAATGACTACCACTTTTTGGATAAAGAAATGTTTTAGTATTAACTTTACTTTGGTGTTGACTCTCATAGCATAACAAGGAACCACCCCAATATCTTTCATAGCTGGTTCTTTGTTGTCCCTGGAAGATATGACTTCCTCAATACATAAAAAAAAAAATAGCTGGAAAGTCACAAGTAGCAACCTAAGAGGTTTGTTTTCCTTTGATGAGTGAGCAACATATGTATTCTTGTTTCAGTTTACAATAAAAAATCTACTTCAAACAAACTATATATTGTATGGATAAAACAAGTCAGCCTTAACTTATTGTACTAAAAACAGAGCCTCTGCAATACAGCCCTCTTAAAGGTACACAGTTAAAAATAGACAAGTTTATACCATATAATCACTCTCTCAAATGACCATTAGATAACTCAGTAACTGATTTTTTTGCTATATAGTTTGCCTGTTATTGTTATTTGGTTCTGCCTGAGAAGAATACAAGCCTGAGGTGCAAGTTTCAGTATAAAAAATAATGGATTGCTTATTTTGCCCTTAAATAATATTTATATTTATTTAACGGTATATTTTTCTTAGATAAGACCTGTCACAAAGCAACGCTGTACAGTTGCATGGTAAGGAAAACCTTCTTATAGCTCTGGGACCTAATTCTACCCATTAATAAGCATTGGTTGTTTGTGCCTGGTCGAAATTGTGAGTGTAAAATAACCCAGTATACTGAAGAAAATATTCAAGAAATAAAGTTTATTGCTTTGTCCTGAACCAAGTTAATCACTGTTCCTTACTGGTTCTTAGGTTGTCCTTTGCAATAATAATTATGGAAGTGTTATTGGAATATCATGATTTCTTAAGCATCAGATGGTGAGAAAATAGTATGGTGATTCTGTCAGTAAACATGTTTCTATATGTTATATTACCCTTTACTGCAGACTCTGTGCTGTTAAATCTGTTCTTCCTTAGAATTTTCATGTATGCCTCTGTAAAATGCGAGGGTTACATACCTAAAGCGTGCACTATAGGCTTCTGGGAGTTTGAGTCTGTCATGCTATGTTATTTTGATGGTTCTCAAATGTCCATACCTCCTAATTTATTTAAGTGACAGAATGCTGATAGGTATGCCTATAAATATTGGTCAATCAGTATATTGAAATGTGCAAATTGGGCTTTGCACCTCTCCTTATTTCCACACGGACATTCCTTCTACAACTCACATACCATAGTAATTTAAATGTTTATGTACTTTATATATTTATATTCAGAAATACAATTACAAGTATATGACTGAAGGATCGAAAATAGCTACAAATATTGTCTGCTTGGAAAAAAAAAGAAAATGTATACTACAGCATATTTGTAAAAATTGCTTTCAATATGTAGAGAACACTCTTAAGATGTAAACAAAATTATAGTAATGGTTTCATAGGTTCATAGGTAGGTACTAGGCTATTGGCCCAATGGCCTAAGTAAGCCTAGCCAACAAGGTTCCCTGGCGTACGCCACCCAAGAAAGTTATTTTTCTGTGCCCTTGTCGAGCAGAGCCACAGAAGTGATCCCTGGGGTGTATTTCCTATTTCCCATCCACTCATCAAAATTTTTCTTGAAGAGTGCTAATGAGGAACTTTGCTTGACATAGATGGCTAGCTTGTTCCAGGATATTGGAAGTCTCTGGGACAGGAATCTATCCCTCCAGCATGTCCTGTTTATTGTGGTGACAAGGTTTAGGTCTCTAGAGCATGTAGCTCAGGGGGATTGGGATTTCTTTAGGTGCAGCATGTCCAACAGCTCTGGGTTTGACATAGCTTTATATGTTAGGCAGAGATCACCTCAGAGTAGGGGATATGCTACAGAGTAAAGCTGGAGTTTTTTGAGATGGTCTGTGTAGGGCATCAGTTTGAGGCCAGTAATTCTCTTTGTGAGATACTTTTGTGGCCTTTACAGCTGCTGCAGATGTCTTGTGAGGTACATTCAAAAAGGGGCGATGTACTCTATAATGGGTCTAATGAGTGCCGAGTAGAGGGGAACAATGACCTCTTTTTTCCTGGATGAGAACCCTTTTGTAATGAGGTGTGCCACACAGAAGGATTTCCTGACTACTGTGGCAATGTGATTATCAAAGGAGAGACTACTGTCCACCTGGGTCCTAAGGTCTCTTATCACACATTCGGCATTAAGTAGACTGCTGCCTATGTGGTAGCTCATGGGTACAGAGTTTTTACCAAAGGGGATGACAATGCACTTTTTGGCATTGAGCTTGAGGCCATGGCTCTGACACCAGGCATCTGTCTCAGTGAGGGCCTTCTGTAGGATGTCCACATCATTTGGTGACTCGACTATGGCTCCTAGTTTGCAGTCATCTGTGAACTTCATTAGCCAAAGGCCTTCTGTCTTAGCCTGTACTTCAGAGAAGTAGATACCAAACAGGAGAGGTCCCAGGACTGAACCCTGTGGTACTCCACTTGTCACTGGTTTGAATAAAGATTTGGATATTGCAACTTTTACAGTGTGGGTTCTGTCAGTGAGCCAGTTGGCCACCCATCTTGTGACGTAAGGATTTATACCTAGTTTAGTGAGTTTATCTATAATTCCAGGATTGGGGATGGTGTCAAAAGCCTTGGCGAGGTCAAGATAGGTTGTGTGAACCACCTTACCCTCGTCTACAGCTTTTTTGACTGCCTCAAAAAAGTCGATGAGGCTCAGGAGGCATGATCTGCCTTTCACAAACCCAAACTGGGTGGGGTTCAGAGTTTGGTGGTTACCAATGTCCTTGTTTATGAGTTCCATGATGATACATTCCATAGCCTTACAGACCAGGCTTGTCAGGCTAATAGGGCGATAGTTCCTGGGATCAGTGGTGGCTCCCCCTTTGTGGAGTGGTATAACTGTTACCGTGTGCCATTCAGGGGGCACAAAGCCTGATGTGAGGCTATGATTGAACATGGTACTTAGGTGAGGAGCCAGTTTGTTCTGAAGTTCATGTAAAACGCAGCCTGGGATGTTGTCTGGTCCCATGGATGCTGTGTTTTGGGCTTTAGAGAGAGCAGCTTTTTACCTGTGTAGTTGTGAGTACAGGGACTCTGCATTCTTCCTGTATAGATATGGGCCCTTTAGGGGGTGAGAGGGGGGTAAAGTTAGCACTGAACCTATCTGCCAAGATGTTGGCAATATCAGTTGTTTCTGTAATTTCCGTGCCATTGTGCTGTAACTCAGAGCAGATCTCGGTGTTGCCATTGAGATTCCTGATATAGCAATAGAATGCTTTGTGGTTGTCCTTAGAATTAGTGGCGATTTTGTTTTTGTAGCTAGCTTTGGAGGATCTTATAAGGGATCATAGCTTCTTACTGAGGCTGACCAGGGAGCTCCTCCACTCATGGGTTTTTTCTCTCTTTTGCAACAGTTTCTTCCTTCTGTTGTAGAGTTTGTTTATGGCAGGGGACCACCAGATTGGCTTACTTTTTTTGGAGAATAGCATCTTGGTTCTATTTGGGATAGCACAAACCATGCACTCATGTAAGTGCTTATAGAGTGCATTTGTGTAGGATTCAGCAGTTGTAACTGTATTGTCTATTTGCATGGGTGTCATGAAGTTCACCACTTCTGTCTTAAGAAGCATGAAGTTGGCTTTGGAGAAATGTTTTACCATGGTTTCCTTAATGGGGGATGGGATGTGGATATCTAGGGTGATTATGGTCGGATCTGACCAATGAGGAGTTGACTTCAAGTGTGGAACACTGGTCACTCATGTTGGTAATGACTAGGTCTAGGATATTGTTGCCCCTGGTGGGGATGTGGATAAGTTAATCCAGGGCATTGGAATTTATGAATTCCAGAAAGTGTTGAGTGAAGGAGTTGGTACATGAGTAGTTTTCCCAGTTTATAACACGAACAAGCCACCCGAAAGTAGCTAAAACACACCAGGAACCTGGAAACTGTGCCAGAGACAGAGTTCTTTTATTCGTTACAAAAAACAAGGTTGAGCGCTTTCTTCAGAATACAACTGACTTCATCAGAACACGTAATACTAAAAGCCATTCCCTTAAATACATAATATCCCTCAGAAAAAAAAACGCCCTTTCCATCAATTAATTAATTAAATAATCAACATTACTAAATGTGTCCTTTCTGTAAATACGGGACTGGAATGCATTTCCCTGACTATATATATAGACATCTAAGTAGTTGATACCAATGTTGTCATATTGGTGGGTGAATTTGAGATATTCTGTAGTGTTGTTGATGTATTGCATAAATAAGGATAATTCATTGTACATTATATGTTTTTTGTTACATGATTTTTTTTACATTTTTTTATTCATTTGTCTTTGTAGTAGTTTATATGTAGGATGTATATGCTCATAGACTTGTCAAATATATGTAGTTTTAAGTAATTTTATAAGAAGTGTTTGACAGGACTTTTTTTGTACACAAGGTAGTCCTATTTTTTTAAATGTTGATTATTTAATTAATTAATTGATGGAAAGGGCGGTTTTTTTTCTGAGGGATATTATGTATTTAAGGGAATGGCTTTTAGTATTACGTGTTCTGATGAAGTCAGTTGTATTCTGAAGAAAGCGCTCAACCTTGTTTTTTGTAACGAATAAAAGAACTCTGTCTCTGGCACAGTTTCCAGGTTCCTGGTGTGTTTTAGCTACTTTCGGGTGGCTTGTTCGTGTTATAAGTTGTTGGACACTGGGACATTTTTGCTTTTCACTAGTTTTCCCAGTTAATGGTGGGGTAGTTGAACTTGCCCATTATTAGGGTGTTTGATTGAACCCTAATATTTTCCAGTATATCAAGAAAAGAGGAGTGGGAATCCTGGGGCACGGTGGGGGATCTGTAGCAAGCTACAATTTGGATTGCAGTTTTGCCCAGAGTTAGTTGCACATGCATAACCTTGGATGCATTATGCTGAGTAACTAGCCTGGAAGTGTGGAAATCCTTAATGAATATGGACACACCTCTGTCTTTGGTGTTCCGGTCCAGGTTAGATGGCCGAAAAGTGTGGTATGAATTTTAGCCTGGTAATGCAGGGGTGCTCTCTGGAGCCTTGAACCAGGTCTCAGTCACTGCACAGATATTAATGTTCTCCATTTTAAGGAGTACCTTGAGGGAGTGCATTTTGAGATTTAGACTTCTAGCATTGAGTAGCATTACCTTCAGTTTTTGCTTGCCTGTTCCGGTTATGGTGGTGAATTTGTCATTTGAACCTTGCCTAAAAAAAGCACTATGGGGTGGCAAGAGCCTTAGCCAGTGTCCGGAATCCCAGGGGTGACAGGTGCAGGCCATCTCTGGCAAAGCATCGTGGACTGTCTACCATGTCTTCCCAGGCAGACAGATACTGGATTCCCTTAGAATGACACCAAAAGCTTAGCCAATTGTTGAAGACACTCATTTTGTCCTTATAATGTGGTATCATTCTGGGCAATGGCAGGATGCTACTCAGGGCTAGAGTCATACCTGCCTGGGCTACAAGATCAGAGAGCTCTTTAAGTCTCTTTTCATATAGTCCAGGGAGGTACGTCTCAGGTCATTCACATCAACATGGACAATGACAGAGTCATATTTGAACTTGTTGTGGAGTGACCTGAGTGCATAGGTTATGTGGTGGATCCTGGCACCAAACAGCCAGCTGACAGTAACCTTCTCCTTGTTAGGAGTTACTTTGAGTTAAGATCACATTCGTTATTTAGAGAATTCATTTTTGCATTTGAACAATAATATTTTTTATCTGTAATATATGATTAACTGCAAAAACAAAATGGACTTCATAAACCACGATTTATGTTTCTTAATCCTGCAGTTCATTGTAATTCATTGGTTTTGCCTCACAGCTAATTTCATGGAATTCTCTGCACATTGTCTACTGAATAATCCTGCACTGATTATAACACTTTTTTATGAAAGTCTGCCTTGCAGGGTGATTTGTATTCTAGTTCTAAAGTCAATTTTCCTTCTTCTTTTTTTTTTTTTTAATAGTAACAGGAAATTGTGCAGAAGTGTTTTAGTAGATTAAGTTTTGCTTTGATTTGTAAGTTGTATAATTAAGTTGTGTTTTACATAATATATTATTTTGTAACAAGCTTTAGATCTGGGCTTGTTTTACAAGTAATGCCATTTTCATTTTGGTGGGCCGTGGTGCTCATTTTCTTTTAAGTTTACTACTTGAATGTATCAGAGCTTCATTAATGGCGGTATGGCTGCTTTAGGGGTTTGAGTGTGTATTTTTTGTTTGTGCAATATGTTTAAAGTTCTCTCTTTTTTCCCCTTAGTTAGTTTGATTTGTGCAGTGTTATTGTGATTGATTACATGGTTATAATTCTGGGAAAATATTGATGACAAGTATATAGTGGACTTTAAGCCAAAGGAGGGATTTAGCATTTAAACCAGCAGAAAAGTGGGGTAAATTAGTAGTTATGCATTACACTCAATATGTAGTGATGTGTCACCAACATTTAGATAATCGTGAAGTTTATGCATTAGTGAATTTAGAAGTATATAAAAAAACGTTGGAGGAATACGAAGAATTATTAAACATTAAGGTTAAACTATTTATCTTATGAAGAAGTAGAACATAAGTTTAGTAGTAAAAATTGCACTATGGCTCCTTTTTTTTTCCTGCCTAAGATTCATAAAAATTTTAAGGACCCACCTAGCCATCCCATTGTATCGGCCCGTGAATAGTTTACTCATAATTTATCTTGTTTTTTTACATAAATACTTGTTAATGGAAATAATTAAATTGCCTTCATATATACAAGATGTGCTTGATTTTATGAATAAAATAAACAATTTAATTTCGTCAGAAGATATGTATTTTATAGTGATAGATGTGGTTAGATTATTCATGAGTATAAATCATGGGTTTGGAATAGAGGCTCTATTTCTTTTTCTGGGGGGGGTAATCCAAAAACACATTTTATTATTGAATTGATTTATTTTTGTCTTAGTAACAATATTTTTGTGTTTAATGGTGAATTGTATAAACAATTACAGGGCATGGCAATGAGGGCAGCATTTGCCCCATGTATGCAAATTTATTTATGTTTTTTTTTTAACATCTTTATACTTATAGGAATAATTTGTTTCAACAATTTGTAGTGAAATATTTTAGATTTATAGATGATTTTGTTTTTATATGTAAAGGGGGCCGAGATACTGTAGATCATTTTATACAAGATTTAAATGTGAACAGGTTTAATTTATTATTTCATGGCCTTCAGGTGTGGGCCAGAGTTGTCTTTTTGGATATTATAATGGAAGGTCTGATCAATGACAGTATAAATACAAAGGTCCATATAAAATATGAGGATGTAAATCATTTTTTACATGGACACACTTGTCACCCCACAACCACCATCCAACCCCCCCCCCCCATACTCACACACACTCTAAATGTTTTACCTTTTGGGGAATTTTTAAGATTGAAGAGATTATGTAGTGATGAAAGGGATTTTGAGCAGGAATTGGGGAAAGCAATTACATTTTTTAATAATAGAGGGTATGATATGAGGTTACTATGGAAATGTAAGGAGAAATTATATGGACAGAGGTATGAAGGTCACTTGTATTTTAGGAATGTGAGGGGGGGTTTGACAAGAGAAAGAGTAGGACAGAAACCAATATTTTCTTTTACAAGATATACATTATTTTCAGAAAAACTGATTTATCTTGGTAAAATATGTTTGTAGTGTCTTAACAAAACACAATCATTTTGGCTTTATATTGGAGGACCAACCATGAATTTCATACAAAGTGGTAGAAATATTAGTGACATTTTAGTACATGACAAATTTAGTTTGCCAATAGTTAATTTAAACAATGAAGTTGTGCCCAAGGGAACATTTCCTTGTGATAGATGCTCTTATTGTGGTTTCATGATAAATAGTTTCCCAAAAATCAGTGGAAAAAGATTTGAAGTTCAGGATAAGTTTAGTTGTGAAAGTGTGTGTGTGTGGGGGTGATATATGCTCTAAAATGCCCATGTAACAAGTTTTACATTGGGGAAAGCAAGAGGCTTTTTTCCATATGAATAAAGGAACATATTAAAGATATAAAAAGATGCAAAGTGGAAAGCCCTGTAGCTATGCATTTTAAAAACTATCATAATGGAGATGTACGGGGATTGCAGGCTACAGTATTAGAGCAGATACGTTATGAGCCTTTTAGTGTTTTCGATATTAAAAACAAACTTCTAAAGAAGGAATCGGTTTTTATTTTAAAATTTGATACTTTGTCCCTAAGGGACTTAACATGGAATGCAACTGGAGATGTTTGATTTAATTGGGTTTAATTTAATTCTATTAATTGTTTAATTGATGAATTTATGAACATGTTTTTTTCTAGATAAGGAATTTATTGGAGAGATGTATCATACTCTGTAAAGGCTGGTGAGCTGAGGAGCTAGAGGAGGACTTTCAAATAAAGTGTTTAATGGAATTTGATCAATCCTTTTTTGTGGTTCCTGCTAATTTCGAGTTCTGTGGTGATTGCTCCTCGTTCTGTATGTACCTGTCCAAACAATTACCACAACCACAACAACCACAATCTTTTCTTGCTTTAAAATCATGGGCCTAATCACAAAAAGTATGCAGTCCATCTCAAAGCCTTGTCCCTCCAGGCTACTAAGAGGTAACCACTGTATCATGTACACAGCCTCAACAGACTCTATGCTGTCAGACCTTGTCCACATTCACAATTCCAATGGCAGCACAAACATCCACTCAAAATATCTCAATCTCTTTTACAATAAAATTAGAACATGCTGAATGCTAAATGGATAGATATGTGTCACAGAGAAAAATGTATATAACAGATATCTGTCCCCATTCCTAAACAAACTCCAGTTCAGAAACCCAAACTTGCACTCTCAGAACAGTTAAAGTATTCACATGCAAAGGCCACCATTTACACAGCCTACGTGAGAGGGTTTTCTCCAAAATAGAACTTGCAGTATGGAACAACTTCCCAAAGAACACCAAGAAGTTCAATGCTTTACCTTCATTTATATGTTCATAGCTTCATAGGTATTTACTGGTTCTATGGAACCATCTTCTACTTCAGATAAAGCAAAGTACTCCTCTTACTCTGTTCAAACATAATTTGGTCAATGTGTGGGAAACTACAATTTCACTCCTGGTTTATCACCCATATCCTCCATGGATAGGAGCAAAAATGAATTGTCCCAACATATCCTTGCTCTGCCTGCCTTTTGGTTACTTGTATGCTGACACAAGGTCTAAAAACTGCCATGGGAATATAAGGCTAGACTTTTTTAAGATTCTCACAGATCAATAGCCGAGTAAATACATATGAAGCTATGAACCTATAAATGAAGGTGAGACTTCTTGGTGTTCTGTGGGAAGTTGTTCCATACTGCAAGTTCTATTTTGGAGAAAACCCTCTCACGTAGGCTGTGTAAATGGTGGCCTTTGCATGTGAATACTTTCACTGTTCTGAAACTGCAAGTTTTGGTTTCTGAACTGGAGTTCATAGGTTCATAGGTTCATACTAGGCTATCTGCCCTAGGGCATTTATAAGCCTAGCCAGAGTAGGTTTGGCTTTCGCCACCCATTTTAAATTAATTTTGCTATGCCCTTTTTCGAGGTTAGTATACTGTGCCTCTGTCTAACAGTGACACAGAAGTGATACCCGGGGTAAACCTACGATCTCCCATCCACTCATCAAGATTCCTCTTGAAGAGAGTCAATGAGGGACTATGCCTAACCTGGACTTGGATTTTATTCTAGAGTGAAGGGAGCCTCTGGGTTATGAATCTGTCCCTCCAGCATGTCCTATTTATTTCAGTGTTGAGGTTCAAGTCTCTCGAGCGTGTAGCTCAATGTGATTTGGATTTTTTGAGGTGCAGCATGTACCTTAATTCCGGGTTGGACATGGCTTTATACGTCAGGCACAGGTCGCCTCTGAGCAGGCGGTATGCCACTGAGTAGAGCTGGAGTTTCTTTAACCGGGCAGCATATGGCATCTGTTTGAGCCCTTTGATCCTCTTGGTGAGGTACTTTTGGGGTCTTTCCAGTTGCTGCAGGTGTTTGGTAAGGTACATCCCAAAAGGGGCATTGTACTCGATTATGGGCCTGATGAGGGATGAGTAAAGTGGCACGATGACCTCCCCTAATCTAGATGTGAATCCCTTCATGATTAGGTGGGCTATATAAAATGTTTTTCTAACCACTTTGGCCACGTGGTTGTCAAATAAGAGATTTCTATCAACTTGGGTCCCCAGGTCCCTAATTACTTCTTCTGTACTTAATGGATTACCACCTATGTGGTAATTTGTGGGCACTTTGTTTTTGCCAAAGGGGATGACTATACACTTTTTGGTGTTTAGCTTGAGGCCATGGCTTTGGCACCAGTTGTCGGTTTCTATGAGGCCCTTTTGGAGGATGCTTGTGTCGGCTGGAGAGTCGATTATGGCACCCAGTTTGCAGTCATCTGTGAACTTGGTCAGCCACAGTCCTTTTGTGTTGGCCTGTACCTCCGAGAAATATATACCGAAAAAGAGAGGTCCCAGGACTGAGCCTTGTGGGACGCCACTTGTAACTGGTTTGGAGTCTGACATGGCTCCAGCAATTCTAAACATGTGGGTTCTGTCCTTGAGCCAGTTTGCAACCCATCTAGTGACATAGGGGTTTATATTTAAGCTGGTGAGCTTATCTATAATGCCCGAGTGGAGTATTGTATCGAAGGCTTTTGCAAGGTCCAGGTAGGCTGTGTGGACCACCTTCCCTTCGTCAATGGCCTTGGTGACTGTTTCAAAGAAGTTGACCAGGTTTAAGAGGCAGGATCTGCCCTTAACAAAGCCGAACTGGGTAGGATCCAATGTCTGTAGGTCCCCAATATCTTTATTTATGAGGTCCGTGATGATCCTTTCCATAGCTTTGCAGACCAAGCTGGTCAGACTTATGGGGTGATAGTTTCCAGGGTCCGTTGAGGCACCGCCTTTGTGGAGGGGGACCACTGTTGCTGTACGCCACTCTTTGGGTACATAACCTGTAGTAAGGCTGAGATTGAACAGTAGTTTTATATTTGGGTTTAGCTCTTCTTGGAGTTCATGTAGGACGCAACCCGGGTCACTGTCTGGTCCCATTGATGCTGTGTTTTTTGCTTTGGAGAGGGCGGCTCTTACCTGAGCATCTGAGATGTCAGGGGGGCAGCACTCTGCTGGGATAGATATTTGCCCTTTTGGTGGGGGGGGGAGAAGTTTGCACTGAACCTGTCAGCTAGGATGCTGGCAATGTCTGTAGGTTCGGTGTATTTTTTGTCATTTTGGACTAATTCTGATCATATCTGGGAATTCCCACCCAGGTTCCTAACATAACTAAAGAAAGCCTTGTGATTATCTTTAGTGTCCTGTGCAATTTTTCTCTCGAAGCTGGCCTTAGACGATTTTATGAGTGCCCTTAGTTTTTTACTAATACTGATCAGAGATGCCTTCCCTTTTTGGGATTGTGCTCTATCATGTAGTAGCTTCCTCCTTCTATTGTATAGTTTGTTTATGGCTGGGGTCCACCAGACAGGACGTCTGCCTTTAGAGGATTGGGTCTTGGTTTTATTTGGGATTGCATGATCCATGCATTCCTGAAGGTGTTCATAGAATGCATTTATAAAGGATTCTGCGGTCTGGGCCGTATTTTCCACAAGTTCGGGGGCTTTGAAGGATTTCACCTCGGTTTTGAGGAGTGTGAAATTTGCTTTAGAGAAGTTTTTCACTGTGGTTTTCTGGGCAGAGAGTGGGGTCGGGATGTGAATATCCAGTGAGATCAGTTTATGGTCTGATCTTACCAGTGAGGGATACACTTCTGGTCTGGAGCATAGAGTCCACATGTTGGTGATGATCAGGTCCAGTATGTTTTCCCCTCTTGTGGGAGTGGTAACAAGTTGTTCCATAGCATTTGAGTTTATGAATTCTAGGAACCTTTGGGCTAGGGTGTTGGAGCTAGAATAATGCTCCCAGTCTATGTTTGGGTAGTTGAAGTCGCCCAATATAATGGTGTTTGGAGAGACCTTCATATTTTCCAGTGTTTTCAGGAAGGCCGAGTGGGGTTTCTGAGTTTGGGAAGGTGGTCTGTAGCAGGCTATAAACTGGAAGGCAGTTTTACCCACTGTTAGTTGCACATGGATAGTCTCTGATGCTTCGTGCTTTGCCACCAACCTGGAGGTGTGGGTATCTTTGATGAATATCGATACTCCCCCTCCTTTTGTGGTTCGGTCCAAGTTTTGGGGCTGAAAAGCATGGTATGAGGTATAACCTGGTAGTGCTGGGGTGCTCTCGGGAGCCCTGAACCAGGTTTCTGTTACTGCACAGATATCGATGTTCTCCATGCTAAGGAGTTTCAAGTGCGTGCATCTTGAGGTTTAGACTTCTGGCATTGAGTAGCATTACTTAGTTTCTTATCCCTTGTGATACCTATGGAGGTGGGTTTGTCTTTTGAGCCTTGCCTAAAAAAGGCACTATGGGGGTAGCAAGAGCCTTTGCCAATATCCGAAAGCCCAGGGGTAACAGGTGCAAGCCGTCCCTAGCGAAGCATCGTGGCTTGTCGAGCATATCATCCCAGGCTGACAGGCACTGGATCCCCTTTGAATGACACCAGTACTTAAGCCAATTGTTGAAATTGATCATCTTGTCTTCATAATGTGGCATCATTCTTGGTGAGGGTAAGATGCTACTCAAGGTCAGGGTCATACTGGCCTGGGCTACATGCTCAGAGAGCTCCTCTATGTCTCTTTTCATGTAGTCCAGGGAGGTACGTCTCAGGTCATTCACACCAGCATGGACAATGACTGAGTCATATTTGTACTTGCCTTGGAGTGACCTGAGTGCTTGTGTTATGTGGCGGATCCTAGCGCCCGACAGGCTGCTCACCGTGACCTTCTCCTTGTTCAGCCTAGTGAGCGGGACGTCAGTGTGCCTGACAATAGAGTCACCTATTACAAGTGTATCAGGTGTGTTGTTTAGCCTTAAGGGCTGTGACTGTTCTGCACACTGGCTTTGTGAGATATGTGTTGCAGGTGTTTTGTTTTGGAATGGGGCAGATATCTGTTATATACATTTTTAAGGTAAATATGGTCAGTAGTGTTTTTTCTCTTGATTATACAGGAAGCCATTTATTTGCATTTTAAGTATTACAGTGATGTTCTCTGTAGTTGGCTAGATTTTGGAATCAGAGGATTTTATTCTCACTGTGGTTTGAATGATAGTGGTATTTTGAGCTGAGGGAGGTGTAATTATGGGGAGACAACATTCCAGTCTGGGGAGAAGCACATCAATGACCATGGCCTACTTAGGGTCATTAGTAAAAAGTATTTATTTTGTATGGTAGTTTCAGGTGAGTTAGCACTTTAATAACCATAGTTTAATTGGGTAAGCCTTCAAATACTCATGCTTGTAGTTTGTAACTCACTTACTCACTATCACTTGCTCAAATAAGCAAGTATTCAAACTCTCACTATCTGGATCTCCCATTAATACACCACCTTGTAAGCAACCAGTAGTGCAACAATGTATAGCCCTATCAGAACCTAAACTTTAACCATAGAATTCCCACCCAGTTCCAACTCCCTTCCCCTTCCTAACCCTAAAGTCTCTGAAAACTCCACCCAAAATTTAAAATACCACCCCAAACCTAAACTCTTCAATTACTTTCTAATCAGAAAACTCCTCTCTAGCTCCCTAAACTTAACATTACCTCCCATTTCCTAAACCAAAAAAAAACACTTAATCCCTAAGCCAAAAATTCCTCTCCCAATGCCTCCCTATGGCTACTGGCTCAAATTAACACCCGAGTCTGAGTGCAGGCTGCAGCCACACAAGCTACAAGGTATGTAAGACCTGGCTTCAAGGCAGTAGTTTTCTTACACTTGGAAAATGGGCACATGTAGTGTTCCCAGTTTCAGTGCGTGCATTTAAGGGAAGGTGTAGTTCTAAAGTAATATCAACGTATCTCTGCTGTGAAGTGGTGGAAACAGGTGCTGTAGTGGCATCAGTAACTTTGGGACTGCTAATATTCTTTAGTTTTTGAAATATGCCAAATAGGATTACTGTGGATTTATTATTGTTTACTATCAGCTTGTTATTCTTTAGCTACTTCCATATAGCCCTAAAGTCTTACTTGTCCAGAAAGGACAGGTGTTTATCTATGGCAGATCCCAGAAAGAGTTATTTCTGTAAAGTGTCAATAACTGGGGGACAAGGACTGACACATCCACACCTCACACTTTCTGCTTCCTGTTTGTGTGGCTTTGTTTGATCCTATTACTCTGAATGTTGTGTTATGAAGATAGTTTTAGTACCACTGCACAACCTCAGAAGAAAAGTAAACATACCAGAGGGCCTCGAGTTTAGCTTTTTTTTTTTTTGGAGACTTCTGGCATTGAGAAAAGCCATATGTAAACTTTGCTTGTTTGGACTTGGTTTATAAGAGGCCCATAGCAAAGCAGGAAGGCCTGTCAGTGATCCAGTTTTATACTGATACTTAGTGGATCCCACTATAATGATTCTAGCTACCTAGCAAGTTATTAAAGCCAACTGTCTTATCATTGAATCTTGTCATCATTCTGTGTGGTGAAAAACTCTCACTCAAGACCTATATCTTTCCCGTCTCAGGCACATACAATATAAGACCAATCATATCCTTCCATACATCATCCTGGGTAGAATACCTAATGTCATTCATTCTCTCCTGGGCATCTTGTTGGGTTGTGTCTTTCAGCTTTTCCCGGTTAGGGGTCGCCACAGTAGAACTCCGGTCCGCTAATGATTGGCAGTAGATATTTATGTGCCGAGTTGCCAGCCCTGATGCACAACCTTCAGCAAAGGTATGCCCATTCACACGTCTCCACACAGAAGACGCTCTAGCTGAGAATCAAATAGGACAACGTCTTACTGTGAGGCGACAACGCTACCGCAGCACCACCACCGCAGTCTACCAGGTCATAATCATATTTAAGAGGATAGACAGATCTAATTGTCCTTGTTATGTCTAGGATCCTGGCTTCACAAAGACAGTTGTCACCCACTTCAAATCCTGCCTACTGGGGGTGTTGACCAAATACCAGATAATAGAGTTGCCTATAACTAAAACATTACAGTAGATGGGTGTTGTAACGATAGGCTAAAGATTTTGAATCTGTAGTCCTGTGATGTTTAGGTGTATGTGAACTAGCTATTAGTGTGCAGAGCAAAGGTGGCTGTTATGCTGTGTGAACTGATGGCTGAGGATCCTTACTCTTAATTTGGAAAGGTTCAGCAGGGTTCCACTAACTTCACTATAGTTTGGTCTAGTGGAGGCATTTTGAATGAAGGTGTTTGTGTGTGTGTGTGTGTGTGTGTGTGTGTGTGTGTGTGTGTGTGTGTGTGTGTGTGTGCGTGTGTGCGTGTGTGCGTGTGTGTGTGTGTGTGTTTATGTGCATGCAGGGATGTGTGCATGTGTGTGTGTGTGTGTGTGTGTGTGTGTGTGTGTGTGTGTGTGTGTATCTGTATGTGTATATGTGCATGCTTGTGTATATGTGTATGTGTGAGTGAGTGTGTGCATGTGCATGTGTGGGTGTGTGCACACATACATGTGTCTTTGTAGTGTGCTTAAAAATATGTTTTGAGGTGAGATGGTATTCTCAATGTTCAGTACATATTTACACCTCTCACTTTTCAAATCACTGTGTTATCATTATAAATAGTTTTCATAAGCACAGGCATATGTCACAGTGCCAAGAAACACTTACTGCTATCAGGCTGGCTAAAGAATGGGGTAAGAACTGAATGAGATTTCATAGCAACCAGAGATGTTAAAGGAATATGAAAATAGAGCATATCATAATAACCTTCACATAGTGTAAGACAAACGAGCATAATGGATTGTAATAGAAATTGGTGATAATATGGGATGTGGTTAAGGATTTAGTAATAAGAGATATTATTATGGATACTGTGATAATGTGAGGTATTGCCACCTGTGCCAGGGAGAATAGGGCAGTGCATGTGTAACATATGCCAGCATAGTTAGTTGGAGTTTTGTAAATAATTTTGTGTCATTTGATTGTCACACTGTCTTGAATAGATGCTTGTGTTAAAAATGTATAAACAGTGTTATTATAGCTGATTAAATGTTTATGTTTAAACAAAGAATTCTAGAAGGGAGGAGTAGAAGTTTTTGAAATGATTCTATAGTTTTCAGATACTGCAGTCCAATTCAGATCTTAGCAAAGCTCTGAGTCTGTATTGTACCAGAGTCAGGTGATCAAATGTAATGTCATTCAATAGCATTGAGAGGATGGCACTCTCATAGCAGTCTGTTTTGTTTTGTTTGGAATCTGACATAAAAATCTATGACAGTTATCACAGTGAGTTCAGTTAGTTGATTGAGTTCATTTCAGTTAGCTTGAAGTTCACCATCTTGCCTTGTGGAAGTAAGCATCTCAGCATTTAATCCTGCCTTGCTGTTTTAATTACGTTAGCTAGGGAACAGTTATTTTTTAGACAGTCAGGAAATACGAGATTAGTTAAGTATTGTTTTTCTGCATCTGTTTTGAATCTGTCTAACTGTGTTATTTTTATTTCTCATATGATTGAAACTGGTGTTTATTGTACTTGGATATTTAGTATTCTCATGTTTTCTATTTTTTTTTCTATTTATTATAAAATGTTTTATATCTTTCATTGTGGTTGGTCTTTCAGAAAATACTTTTAACATCTTGAGAGTACTTGTGTTTATTTTAGTGACACCATGGCCACAGAGAAAAGCCTGGCTGCTTTGGCTATACTCTACCATTTATATTAGTATTGATTTTACTCAGTATAATCAGATACCCTTGTAAGAGCCTGAGAGTAGTTGATTGATGGCAGCTTGGTTACCTTATAATCCAGGCAAAAGGGGTACAGCTAGTAAATCTGTACCAGCCTTTCTCAGAAGTGTGTGTGTGTGTGTGTGTGTGTGTGTGTGTGTGTGTGTGTGTGTGTGTGTGTGTGTGTGAAAATCAAATACTCAGGTGTGGGTGTGTCAGCTACTTGGAACTGGACACAGTGCTCCAAAATGAGTCTTAGCTGGGATCTGGAGAGACAGAGAGTCCAGTCCCATGTCTGGAGCATGTACCCTGTGTGCTCTTGGAGGAAATTGTGCTTGATGCAGAGAGATGCATATGAAAATACTGTATAACTCCATTCCTGTTTTTAGCATCTGTCTCTCACCAGTGTTGGTGGTGAGGATTGAGGCTGCTTGATTATAGCTGCTGCCTTGGTTTGTGTGTTTTTAAACTGTTGGTCTTCAAGTGATACACTGCTTGATTATTGGCCTGGGGTAGAGAGGCCATCCCAGATACTATATCTTGTAGATGCCAGACACAATGAATAATATTGGTAGTATTCATAGATGCAAAAATGTATAAAAACAACATCAATATGCATCAACATTTACAGTCTAAGGTGGGAATTGGCAAGATGTAATGGTGCAAAGACTCAGTTGTCTTGAACTTCCAATGATCATATAATAAGTATGTATCAGGGCTATACTGTATTCAAGCTTAACAATACAATCATTCGCAGTTTTTCTAAGCTGTGACAGGGAAAGCAGTGACATTCATCTACTCTAGAGCATGGTCGTAGAGATGCCATTGTTTGTTTTAGTCGAGGCATTTACACTGCCTCCCTGATAGAATTTACTCTGCTCTATATTCTGAAGTGACCAAACTTCCAGTTATTTAAAGCCTTTAATGATCTACCACATTAGAAACTATACGCTGAGCAAACCTCTGGTCATTTAAAGTCTGTAAGACCGCATCGCCTATTAAGTCAGCCAATTAAATATAGGCATTATAATCCCTCAATGGGACCCAAGTTCAGGTAGTTATCATATAGCTGACCCATGGAAGCCTCTACTCTACCAAAGGTTGGTACACTGCAGACCTAGTCCTAGGGAGATGATAAAGCCCTTGCAATCCACTGAATTGGTAAGCATTCAGACGGAAAAGGGATCTGTGCTCTTCTTTTCCTTTTCTCTAACCGTCTGTTGGCTTGTTTGCATTGTGCATTAGAACTGTGCTTCTAGGCCAGCACTGATGACATGTTTGGTCTCTACCAAGGTACTCAGACACTCACTGTGTTGTAGAAACTGTAACAAATGAGATATTCTGGTATGACACACACACACGCGCACACACACACACACAGAGGTCATGACAAAAGGCAGGACCCAGGAGCTCTTACGTTTACATCTTAACCACTGAGGCACTTTGCTACTAGAAATGATCCAGCGTGTGGCATATAGCATGAATTGAACACAGTCCTTCTACTAGGATTACTGTACATTCCTAAATAAAAAATAAGCATGGCAGTACTTGTCCGCATATATCTACAGACACACTCTAACACAAAATTCTTCACCCCTTGAGAATTACTTCTGAGAAATGCTCATTCAGAACTTCACTAAAACTATTTTATTGCTCATTGGAAATGTAAATGTGGCATAACCTGATTTCATTTTAGTCCTACTTGTATTACTAAACCATTTATATTATTACAGTATAATTCTGTGTTCTGTCTCACAAACCTAGTTCCTACCATTTTCCTGTCTGCTCGCTTCTTGTCCTTCAGTTCTGTTTTTGAGTTACACGTATCCTTACCTTTACCATCTTCCAACATGCATATAATTTTCAAATACTATGCTCTGGATTACGTATGTTTTGCTCTGCCTGATGAAATCTAGCCAGTTATTTCTATAAATTCATGCATTTGATAAATCCTGGGCAATAAATATAAATTCTTTAAACTGTACTTGTGCATACCCATTTTTGCTCATTAACATTTTAAACTTTGCTTATTTAAGATGCATGGCATGCTACATTACTATTTTATATTTATACTGTATTAACCTAGTAATGTATCTGATGTAATTCTGGTTTTAATGTACAACTGAGAGGAGTTTCCTCTGACTAATGCTGGTTCCTTATGCATTTGCTTACTTACTTAAGTAAAAAAGGAAATAAATTAATAAATACTCGCATACATGAACAAATGACTAAACAAATAGTTAAATACATAAATTATCAAACAAACAATGACTTCTAAATCTGGCAAAACAAAATTCTGACTATTGTTAGGAGAACATTGATCCTTACAATTTGTGTGCTAAATGCCTTATTCTCACATCATGAGATATTGGAGACATCGCAAATTTTCAGGCTGAGAGAATTATAATACCTCCAGATTAGACAAACTTTTCCAATGTGTATTGTGTAGCTCGAGAAAACTTGATCTCTAGCACTGAGTTGGGTAATATGCTGTTCAAAAATTTGCTATATTTAAGAAAATACAGAATCAGTTTGTGTTCCACTTTGGATGAGGATATCCATTTATGGCAGTTCCTCAGCTTTGGACTTATGAAACAGATCTTCTAGATAAGTAACATTTGACTCTTGTGCTTTTCATGTGCATTTCTCAAATCCATAAATATCTCTCTCTCTCTCTCTCTATATATATATATATATATATATATATATATATATATATAAACACAAAGGTTTGTAGAGCTATATCATTATCACAGTGCCATTTATTTGTCTATTTACTTACTTGTTTGACTGACTTATCCCACGAGACTTGTGATCTGTTAATAATGGAAATTTTAGGTATTATTTATGCAGACTAGGGAAATTTTAATCATGATTAGAAAATATATAATTTAAGTTGTATTGCTTAAGAAAGCACATTTCCTGCATTCAAATAAAGAGAATATGTGCATGTGTGTGTGTGTGTGTGTGTGTGTGTGTGTGTGTGTGTGTGTGTGTGTGTGTGTGTGTGCGCGCTCATCCGTGTGTGTGTGTGTGTGTGTGTGTGTGTGTGTGTGTGTGTGTGTGTGTGTGTGTGTGTGTAAAGTCTTCATACATCCTTCTTCCTTATATTAGCTACACACACACACACACACATATATATATATATATATATATATATATATATATATATATATATATATATATATATATATATATATATATATATATATATATATATATATATATATATATATATATATATATATATATATATATATATATATATATATATATAGTTAGATAGATATAGACATATGAGTTTATAAGAATAATCTCAAATAAGTTTGTCTAAAACACAAAATATCAAACAACTTCATCTCTGATTACCTTCATTGCCAGTTAAAATTATCTAAGTAAAGTAATTGCAAATGTATACCAATATGTCACATTTTTTATTACAAATTAAAAATGGAAAATAAAAGACAACTTTTATGTGGGGGGGCTTCATAATGCACACCCTCAGACATGGGGAAACCACCCCCCTTGGAAATTAACTATGCCAGCTTCATGGTCGCATAATCACACAGAAAGGGGAAATAAATTCAGAAATGATCTTCTGAAGTTTGACTGTTATATAATTTGACCAACTGTACCACAAGCAACATTTATGACAATTTAATCACACAATAAGTGTGTGCAGTTTTAAGTGACTTGCTCAAGGTCGCAGAGTTGGAAATCAAACCTTCTACCACAGGAGCTGCAAACTCATAGCCTTCATCCTCTGTGCCAAGTACAAATAATGTTCGTGGAGAAATCACTCAATATAAAATTATTTTTCTATATATTTAGTAATACGTTTCTTTTATAAAAACATCACTTGTATTACTTTTAGATACATCTTTGTATATAGACATACACATTACACTTGTAGCTTAGCAATAATTTCAGATTACACTCTTTGTTAAGCAAAATAAAACTCTTTTTACAGCCTAAGTTAGTCATTTACATATTCCTCATGCAACTACAAATCTTGTTTCATATCAGCCCATAGATTTTGGCTTGGCTATTGTGTCATTTTTGTTTTACTGTTTATTTCCTTCTGATATTGCAGATTTTGTAGCTGGTGGCCTAGAAAATGGCTATGCTCGTGTGGGCTGACCTTTTTACTGTTTGATGTGTCCTAATCATCCAAGCATTACTGTATCCACTGTAACAGCAACAGTAAGAGCCAGAGGGAAAGCTGATGCTACCATTTACTTGTGATATGAGCATTAGAAAGGTCAACTCCCAGAGATGTATGTGTAACATTTGCTGTTCAGGATAGCCTACATAAAGGCATAGAGGTTTCATGTTGCCTGCTTCATCGTTGTGTATTTCAGATTGTGCTATGAATGAAGGACTTAAAAACACGTCACACATTCTGATCACTGACCATGTTAGATGAAATGACACTGTTAAACCTATACTGTATTTCAGTGATAAAGATTCCATCATTTCAGTGAGGTAGATCCATATGCGATACTATAAGAATCTAACAATAATATACTTATTTGTGTCCGGTATTTTATGTCTTGATATTGTTTCAATTAGTAAATGTAGAGCTATATTACATTTTAATAATTTACATAAAAAACAATTACAAAGCCAGTACATGCTATTGTTAAAATAGCAGCATATTCAAAATGCATTTCATACAAACATTGTTTGAATTAACTGGTGTTTTTTGAGCACCTTGCTGCCTTTCATAACAACCATCCATTTTTAGTGTATTTTGGATTGTCTGCCGTATGTCCTTACAAAGCTACTGCTGAGTTAGAAAATGCTGCAGGTAATGCCCCATCAGTCATTCTAGCATAATGTTTTGGACTCAGATGAGCACTTTTGAATACTTACTGCTTCCTCTGAAGAATTTATTTGGAATGTATTTGGATATCTCACTAGACACATCTATGTTTTCTGGAGCTATATTGACCACAATCTCTGATTTTAGTACAGTTATTGTGGTATACAGCCATTTTGAAGAAATACATAAAATGTATTATTAGCAACTTTGTACACAGTATAAACAATAGAAGATTTATGTCTGTCCTACAGACTCATAACCACTCTTTTGGACTGATGCTCCGTAGAACCTTGCATTCTTCTCACTCATGCCATACCTCAGTTTGAAATACCATAGGCTACATCTTTGATCACTTTTGCTTAAACAAGTTTTCTTTCAGCCTCTTCAAGAACCAAAATCATGTTTTCAGGTTGAAGTTATAAAGCAAGAAGGAGTAGGAATTCAGTTCTTTAATCTATAATCCATCAAGTTTTCACCTTGTAAAGGAGTACTCCTATGTTACAGGAACTATATAATACATCTTTGTACAATGTACTGTGACAATTTTAAACAGTTCATGAGTTTTTTTTCATAAATCGTGTCACAGAAAATCGCAAAGCGAATAATAACAAATTCATCCACAGGAATCAAGCAGAGCAATCCAAAATTGAGTTAAACGGAAAGAATAGTAATAACACGGACTATTCAAACAGTCCAGTTTTATTGACAATAGTAAGCGCATTCACCTTTCAGCTTCATCAGACATAAATTAGAAAGGATTACTTAAGCATTTAAATATCTAACACTTACATTTCATTGGTCTCTACAATAATGACATCACTTTACTTTAAATTCATAAAATATATAGTAAAAATCTAATATGAAGTATCTGTGAAATACATTTATATAAAACATAATAATATAAACATAAATAAAATACTTTAAACTTTAAATATTAGTAAAAATACAAATAAATCTATACCTAACGTATAGATGTTAACTAAAGAATATATACCAAATTTAAAAGGTATGTATAAAACAAGTTTCTGCTTGAATGAATCATGAATTTTGTTTTATATATATATATATATATATATATATATATATATATATATATATATATATATATATCTATATATACATACATACCTTTTATGTCTGATGAAGCCGAAAGGTGAAAGCGCTTACTATTGTCAATAAAACTGGACTGTTTGAACTGTTTAACTCAATTTTGGATTGCTCTGCTTGATTCCTGTGGATGAATTTGTTATTATTCGCTTTGCGATTTTCTGTGACACGATTTTTGGACTTTTCCACAGGATTCTTTACCCTCTGGTGTTGTGCTTGCTTATTTCTATTTTTTTTCATAGTTTGAATTGCCTTGTTGATTTGAGAATGGAACGTGGATAATTTGATCTAAAGGTCACATGCTGAACTTTCCATATCTCTGGAACTGTGTATTAAATACTATGGATTATTATATGATTTGATCAAACCCTAAATCCTGTTTCTGGAAAACACAGTTGTAACTGCATTAAATAGGCAACTTTTCTGTATTATCTGTAAACTTAAAAACCTCATGAAAGTTTGAAATATACTCTCTATATATAAAATAAACATAATCACAAAACCAAGGCAAATAGTTTCCTACTTTACTTCATGGTCTTCTTTTAACTGAAAAGAGAATCTTCTCTTATATTTGGCTTTGATATGATATTCATTGCATTAACCTTTGTTCAATCTCTTATCAAAAGTACAATATTTTCTCTTGGGTTCCTATCAGTTCGTTAAAACTTCAGCAGTTCGAACGCCATATGTTCGAACTGTGAAGTTCAAAAACTGATTATTGCAAAGCCGCGGAACACCGAATTCTTTACCAGGGAAAGAATTTGGTGGGCCATTTCTGTGGCTTCGTGATTTTTAGCACTGTGGTGGAAAGTTACGGGTTGGGTTCAGGTAAATGTGCAACTGTGTGGACGTTAGAGTTAGGGCATGGGTTAGGTGAGTTAGGGTTAGGGCGCGGGTGAGTTGGGTGTGCAATAGTGACAGACTTTATGGTTAGGGTGGGATAGGTGAGTTAGGGTTAGGGCGCGGGTCAGGTGAGTGTGCGATAGTGATGGACCTTAGGGTTAGGGTTTGGGTTAAGGTAAGTGGTTAGATAGTACTATATGTACAGTTTAGTGTAGGGTTAGATGTAGGATTTTAAGTGTATATGTGTGGATTGCTGTTTTTTTGGTGTGCTTGTGTTGTGTGTGTTTCTTGGAACAGCGATTTTTTTTCCCTGGGGAAAAAAAATCGCTGTTCTAAGCCTTCGATGATTTTGCACTTTGAGTTTAGACGAAGTGATATAAACCCTTTACTCTTCACCATTCCCAAGTGTGATTTTTTATATCAAAAGAAAATGAAACGTACTGCAAACCATGCAAAATAAGACTATTTTACAAAAATAGAAGCAGTTATTGTCAGTAGTGCTGTATTGCAATTTATATTTTATTTGATGTAATGACATTACAACTGGCTAGGATTATGTTCTGCTTGTTTATATATATATATATATATATATATATATATATATATATATTCTTAATAGCATTTCCTTCCTTAGGTTGTTAGCTGGCTAGACACCATTATTTTTCTCTATTTTAACATCAGACATTGTATACAGCTTATTTCTTATTCAACTGATAAAAGTATGGCTGAAGTTATTTCCTCATAGTGAACTTCTCGCTAACTGCTTATTAGTGTTTCTTGAAGCATTGCCGTCTCTGGATCATTCTCAGCACAGGGGTGAAACCTTTTGTTTCACATCAGTCATATGCATTTGACTCCTCTTCTTTTTAATGTGCTTTTTTTCAAATAAAAACACTGCATTATTAGCTCATTTATTTCCTATTCATCTCCAGTCAAACTCTTTTGTTACAGTGGCAAATGCAAGCATCTTGCTTATCTACTACATTAAGCTTTTCTTCGGGTTTATAATTTATAATTAATCCATACCACCATAGTCTCAACAACACTGTGTGAACATTTTGTTGTATATAAAGACTTTTTAAATATAAAATATACTCTGCACTTGTTTGCAGACTGTTTCAACAAACAGTGTTTACCCATAACTCAGACCTCTCAACCAATTGGGGACAGATTTCAACAGAATCAGGGACAAGTCCAGGAAAAATCAGGGACAGTCAGGGACACTTTTGAAATATTAGTGCTATTAACTTGAAACATTGACAGAATCAGAGCATATGAATTAATACACATTTTCTAAAGTAAAAGAAGTTTATAACTCTTAATTATTTTCATTATTCATTAAGTGTAATTCACCACCTTTCCTCCAAAAGTTACTAGTTTTAGGATGGATTAAGAGGGACAGAGTTAAAATTTGAGTCAAAATCAGGGGTGTCCCTGAAAATCAGGGACAGTTGAGAGGTATGCCATAACTACATGTTTTATCCTTTTAGATGAAAACACTATGACAAGTACATAAAAAGTACATAGCAAAGTGGGTGTACTACTATTTGGGCATTCGTTCTTGACAGAAAATAAAGCCTCAACAAAAAAGCAAATGGTTGATTTTCTTACAGGATCCTTGTACCATCTGATTGCAATTATCATCTACAATAAATGAAACAGAAATGTCCATCACAAAAATGCTTTAATGTTGCTACTTCAGTTAATGTCTGTTTGTTTAACCATTACAAATCTTTCTTTCTTTTGGATATGTACCCAAGAACTCATCTTCATTATATTCCAGATGTAACTGCCTAACCAGAAAACACACAACTTAATACATAGAATGAACTTCTAAAAACACTGTATATTTATACAAAATATAAGATGTCTTGTTTATCCTCAGGAGAAAGCACTTGAACTGGTTTTACTTACTCATTGTGTAGTTTTAAGCTTTCTCATGTTAAGACTTGACCTAGATTTATCAGTCCTAAAACATTAGTCATATTTTCATTCATTCTTTATCTGAAATGCTTGCTTTATGCACTTCAGGGTTGTAATGTTGCTGTACCATGCCTCAGCATTCAGTGGATGAAAAAGAAAAGAGATTGTTCCCTGAATGGTTATCATCCCACTGCAAGAACCATTCACACAGTCATTCACTCCTAGCAGACATAACTGTAGGCAATTTCAGGGATCACGATTTCTCTGAAATGTGGGTGGAAGCTGCAACTCCTGATGAAGATCCATGAGAACACAGGAAGATCATATAAGGTCCACACCCATTGCACTCCCAGCTTAAAGTTGCTCTATTTCAGTACGTTGATTACTCATTAAGTCTTACATCACAATCTTCTTTGTCCTAGCCCATTCTTACTATGTGGAATTTTTTAAATGATGTTCCCCTCCATATGTAAATTAAAAGAGTATATCATGAAGTACTCCTCTTCTAGGCCTATTTGTTTGAAGAATATAAAGGTACTTTGCATACTTCTCAACTGCCAAGATTTTAGCAGAATGTCCAGATTTATGCCTCATATTTTTGGTCTGCTCCTCATAATTTTTTTTTTTTGGAAAATCACTGATTACTGAAGTCATTAAATAATGACATACATTTGAGTTTCAGACTTCATACTTATCAGAATATGCATGTTAAATTGCTTGTTAAAGTTTTACTTAGCACTTCGCTTGTGGTCCTCCAGAGGTTTTGTGCTACTCAGCTCTAATGTCAGGTAGAACACTAGCCTAGCAACTGAGGTTCCAGTGCACTTTTCACCCGGTAGCCACTCCTAAGTGCAACCTCTCTTCCCGACCATATACATTTATCCAGCACTATGGACGGACAATTTCCCAAAGTTTCTGTAGCCAATTTGGTCGACATGGACATTCAGAGACAGTGTAGTGACTGCCTCAAGTTCACTGACAGCCCTCTCCTCCTAGACCACACAAACCCAACATGTGAGAAATGCAACTATATTAAGAACCTCATATCCATGCTCTCGCACACACCAGTCAGTGCATATGACAATGAGCGGGTTGTCGGTGTGCACACCTTACCTCCTACTCCACCCAAACCCACATCCCACATACCTACATATGTAGAGGTTCTCACCAGAATTATACCTAGACACCAGAGACCTCCCAAACACAAACACAAGCACACTATATATAATACTTCTTCTGCAGAACACAATACACAGAATAGCTTACTTACCAGTGTTTCAGCTGTCAAGATCTTAAGGCAAAACACAAAATCAAACATATTATTCATAGGCGATTCCATCATGAGACACACAGATGTCCCTCTCACCAGTCTAGATAAGGAGAAGGTCATGGTCAGCTGTCTTTCACACATGTACTCAAGTCTGTCAACAACAGGCACTGTTATGACTCTGTCATAGTCCATGTTGGTGTGAGCGACATGAGTTGTACCTCTCTGGACTATATGAAGACAGACATGATTGAGTTCTCGGACTAAGTGTCTCAGGCTGGTATGTCCCTAACCATAAGCAGCATTTTACCTTCACCTAGGATGATACCTCAATACAAACAGAAGGCTTTTGTCATCCCCACAGTGCCCTTTTTTAGGCAGATCCTCAAGGACAAAATTCTGGATATAAGCACTCCATCTAAGAACAACCTCAAGGTTATGCTGCTAAATGCTAGGAGTCTTAACATGAAACTACATTCACTTGAAGTAGTCCTCACCTTGGAAGACATAGACATTTGTAAAGTCACAGAGACCTGGTTCAAGGCTGTGGAGAGTACCTCAGCAATATCAGGCTACACCTTCTTCCACATGTTCCACAAACTGAAGGCATGAAAACTAAATGAGGTGGTGTATCAATATTCATAAAAGATAAATACACCTCCAGATTGGTTAGATAGTATGATTCACTCAAGATACTTCAGGTGCAATTAACTGCTGGTAGGCCACCTATTCAATTCATTGCCAGCTACAGGACTCCCTCCATGAATCAGGACACCCACCACTCTACCGATCTGGATCTATTTGAGTCTATCAAGATACATTCAAACACCATGGTTTTGGGTGACTTTAACTACCCACCCATTGACTGGGGAAATTACTCATGTGGATACTCACTTGCCCAAAGGCTCCTCAACTTTATTAACTCCAATGCTCTGGACCAGCTAGTTGACATCCCCACAAGGGGTGTCAACATCCTGGATCTGGTGCTTACCAATATTGGGTACCACTTTAGCACCCCCATTGTGAGGTCTTCTCTGGTGAAATCTGACCACAAAGCAGTCTCATTCAAAGTTGCTATCACACCTGCCCCCCCCTCCCCACGTAGCACAAACCAAACTAAACTTCTCCAAAACAGATTATAACCTCTTTCATGATGGTATAAATAGCTTCACTGCACCTCCTCCCTCAGATGAAACTGGCAACTATGCTGAGTTCTACACAAATTCTCTATACAAATGCCCGAACAACTGCATTGATGCAGCCATACTTAATAGGACTAAAACAAGCTACTTGAGGAAGAGCAAACCTGTCTGGTGGACAACTGCCATAAACAGGCTTTACAATAAGAGGAAGAAATTGCTGTCTAAGAGTAAAGGTAGTGAGCCCCAAATTGGAAACACTTTCACCTCAGCTTAAACAAGCAAATAACTCTCCTTGTGAAGTCCTCCAAAGGTAACTACAAATCCTCATTAGCTTCCTCAAGTAAGGACAGCCATAAGGTTTTCTTCAGTTACATCCATAACCTTAAAGGAAAGGCTCAGATGTGTGCCGAACTAGTAAGTTAATGGTACCACATATACTGAGCCTGTGGACATTGCTAACCAGTTAGTCAACACTTTCTGTGAATATTTCAGCCCCCCTTCCCCACCACACTTACCCCAAGACATCCCTACCACCTGTCCTCTACACTGTAGCTCTAAAGAGCAAGTTGTGAATAATCTCTGTAAGGTCAAAAACACAACATTTATGGGACCTGAAAACATCCCAGGCTGTCTCCTATATGGGTTCAAACAAAAATTAGCAATGCCATTGGGTACTCTTTTCAATAATAGTCTAAGCACTGGCTTCATCCCAGCTGAATGGAAAAAGGCCATCGTTATCCCCTTGCACAAAGGTGGCGTTTCCACTGACCCAGGGAATTATAGACCTATTAGCCTGACTAGCCTTATCTGCAAGGCCTTGGAAAGAATCATCTTGGACTTCATCAACAGAGACATTGGTAACCGCCAAACACTTGACCCTACTCAATTTGGATTTGTCATAAGGGAGATCATGCCTGTTAAACCTGGTGTACTTCTTCGAGATGGTCCCCAAGGCCCTTGATGAGGGGAAATCTGTACACACAGACTACCTAGACTTAACCAAGGCTTTTGACACTATCCCCCACTCAGGCATAATTAACAAACTCACCCAGCTAGGTATCAACCAATATATCATTTGATGGGTTGCTAACTGGCTTACTGATAGAACCCATATAGCAAAAAGAGGGCAATCCACCTTCAACAACAGTCCTGCAACCAGTGGTCTTCCACAGGGATCAGTCCTGGGGCCTCTACTGTTTGGGATCTATTTCAGCAAAGAGCAAAATAAAACTAAAGGTTTGTGGCTGACAGAGTTTGCTGATGACTGCAAACTGGGAGCAGTTGTAGAATCTCCAAATGATGCAACATCCTACAAGAGGTTCTTACACAAACAAATGACTGGTGCCAAAGTCTTGGCCTTACACTCAATGCAAAGAAATGTATTATCATCCCTTTCGGTAAGAGTGATGTTCCTACTTACTACCACATCAATAGCAACACCCTGAGTATGCACTCAGTGGTGACAGACCTGGGCACACAGGCTCACAGCGACCTTACCTTTGATCACCATGTCTCCACAGTGGTAAGAAGGGTATTCTGTATTGCTCACCTCATAAGTAAGGGCATTTCCTCCAGAAAAAAAAAAGTTATAACCTCCCTGTACTCTTCCATCATCGGGCCAATAATTGAGTACAATGCCCCTTTTGGTATGTACCTTTCCAAGCACTTGCAACAATTGAAGAGGCCACAAAGGTTCCTCACAAGGCAAATTCAAAGTCTTCAGCATCTGTCCTATGAGGATCATCTGAAATCACTGTCACTTTATTCTGTTTCAGACTGCTCAGCGATGATCTTTGCCTTGCATATAAGGCAATCTTTGACCCCGCTTTGTTGGAAATGCTGCATATCCATAAGTCAAATGGTACAGGGGTTGCTGGCTCTAATGGCCTTAACCTGGTATGTGACATTAATAGAACCTGCTGGAGGGACAGACTTGTCTCCCAGAGGTACCTCACCTTTGGAACAGACTCCCGCTTCATGTCAAGCAGAGCACCTCATTAGCTCTCTTCAAAAGCAGTCTGGACGATTGGATGGGTAACTGTAAGTTCAACACAGGGTTTCACCTATGTCCCTCTTGGACAGGGGTGATAGGTGCTGATCGTGGAAATAAGAGTAAAACTTGGCTAGGCTTGCAAAGGCCCTAGGGTCATTAGCCTAGTAATCTCCTATGATTCTATGATCTTATGTTAACATGAAGCCAGCAACTTCCTAATTTTATAAAAGCAATATTTAAAATATTTCTTTATTTTTTTGGCTTTTGTTCCCCAGCATTTTAGGCCTTCTCCAGATTTCTTGTACTAAGAGGTTGAGAGGTTGGTTACTTTGTTCCTGGAACAGAAGACATGACTTCTTTGACTGGAGAAGATGGGTAATTCTCTCTTAGGTTCACAGGTTCATAGATTAGTAGTAGTCTAACTGCCCTTGCGAGCCTTTTTAAGCCTAGCCAATAATCCCTTGTGAGACTCAAACCCTGTACCTTGTGTTTCTAAGGCAAACACCTTAACCATTAGGCCACCCTCCCTCTAATGGAACAACAGCCATGCCTAGACATAGATTTGTAGTGTTATTATGAGCTTCTCTTTTTATGTAAATTTGAATTTTGTATGGTTTTACAACTGTAACTGGACTGTAAACTCATTCAGTAGACTCAGCCTGTTTCTTAGTCACATCAATTTTCTCATTGTAGTTTAACTCAGTCTTGAGTCTGTCCCTTGCAGCATTTATTAATCATAACTATGCAGGAGTTGCATGCATATGATAAACTATTTAAAAAATCCTGTGGCATTACATCCAATGCTATACTATTTAAGGGAATTATCAGTGTGTGCATTCTTTATTCCACTTAACCAAAATAAAAAGGGGCCCACTCTCTTTGTGAATTATTTTCACCATGCCATTTGGAAGGTGAAATAACCCAGAAACAACAGTACATTTTCTAATTCAGCTAACCCAAACTGAATCTTTTTTTTTTAATGACTACATTCAGTCCTTCACTGTAAATGCTGACCAGAATAAATAGGTCATTTATAAGCAACTACATCAGAATGCTCTCTTTCATTATTACTTCTACAAAAATTTTGCATTCATTACACTTCATATTGTACCATCTAGTATAAACAGCATCCTTGGATTAATACATTTTAAAATGTTTCTTTTTAGATTCATAATTCATTTTCTGGATGCGGGTTTTCTCTACTTTCACCTTGTACACTATTTACTTTTGGTTCTTGCACAACACAAAGACACCCCCAACACACACACACACACACACACACACACACACACACACACACACACACACACACACACACACACACACACATATACCACTCACTTTAATAGCTCTGTTCCAAAATATGTAATCATTTTACTGGATTGTTTTTATTTTGCACACTTACAATGTCCTGTATTTGATTAATTATATTCTTTCTTTTTTCATTCTTATAGCCACTTATACTGTAGAACATAGCAACAAGACATTTCAGCTCATTTTATTTTAATTTTTTTTTTACTTTTTTGTGTTTCCATATCACAAATTCCTTTGCTATTTCATACTCTTCAGTGAACTTTTTAATAGTGACAAAGTAATTTAATTTTTTTCCTGCATATGTCATTTGCTTTAATTTATATTAAATAAATCTCCTTCTCTTACTAACCTGCCAGTTTTTTCTAAACTTAATGCATCATGTAACTCATATATTTACAGTGTTTGTCTTGATTGTATAATTCCGTAACATAAACATCAAAATATTCAACAGAACCTATAGCATCATAAACAACAAATGCCAAATGTACACACTATTTGCTTTTGACTCATAGTAACTTTGAAACTTTTTGCCTCATCAAATTAATATTCATTTTTCATCTTGAAAGTCAAATGTATTATACACTTTCTGGGCTTCTTCCAGTACAACAGGCTCAAAAGAATCATTTCTTACTTGTGCAGGCTTTTCAAATATTCTGCTCCAGACAGAAATAAACAATAGTTTTGGATCCATTATTTCTAGTTCTCAAATGACCTTGATTAGGGAGACTTCTAGACAGCTGCAAAAATGAACCATTTCTCAAATGAAAGATGACATGGCCTAGTTTGCATTACTTCTGATACCAAATCAAACTTTGTGCTGAAAATGAGGCACAGAGTGCATGAAGCCAAATTAATCATGTAATTCAGACTGCCAGCTCTAGAACATGTAATGTACATGATAAACTCTGTCATAGTCTAGAGTAGTGCTTCTCAAAAAGTGAAGTCATCTTCCAAGGGAAGGCCAAAACATGTTTCAAGAATATGTACTCTTTGTTGACGAAGTTAGCCTTACATGGATAGTGCCCTCTTCTGGAGGGAGACCCAATGTAATATTTATAGTACTGGAAGAAATTTGATCAGGGCATCAAAAAACTTCCCCCACTGTTTTTGATAGGTACCACGGGATATTTTACATTAGATATTTGCCATTGTTTTGTGAGATCAGATGAAATGTTGAAGCATCATAAAATATCTTCCTAATCAGCCTCTGCAACCTTGTATTATACATTGATTTTCCTATCTGAATTTAAAGGAAGGAATATCCAAACTCTAGTGGACAAGCATTTGCATATATACCTATATATCTATTTATATATCTATCTATTTCTCTCTCTCTCTTTCTCTCTCTCTCTATATATATATATATATATATATATATATATACATATACATATAGATAGATAGATACACACACACAGACACATTCACACACAAACACACACACGCAAGGGCATTGCCTCAATCATTTAATCCTGGTTTTAGTAAAACACCCAAACTAACAATTCATTTCCGTTCCTTAACCAATAATTGCATTTTCCAAATTTTGCAGTAGAGGGAGCTTCCATCCCTTTCTCTTGTAGAGGTGAGCCAATGTTGACAATTCTTCTCATCAACCCTACCTGGTTGCTCTTTTGCCAAGGCCTATGTGTTTTGACCTCATCTGTGTCAGAGTCAGTACATTACATTTTCATACAACAAAGTCTGAATTTATTATATAATAAAACTAATAAACATGACTTCAGCTTACTTAACCATATTACAGAAGCTTTAATGAAACAGATTCAGTATCTTAAAACAGCAGCTAATATATAATACGAAGAGATTTATTTACTAGTTTCTCAGTATCAATATACATATAAGGTATAAGAGTCAGAGGTGCAATTTAAGTATTTTATCTAAGAAAATCAATGTTATCTACAAATACTGGATGTGAAAAAGTGATCCAGAAGCAACAATATTAAACTCTATGATGTGCCTATTTGAAAGGAAGAATAGCGACTTATGCTTTCTCAGTATGTGGATTCTGTAAGTAGAACTCCTCCAATGTTGCCAGAATATGTTCGAGAATATAAACATTAATCCAGTCATCAAATTCTTATCTTTCCTCCAAGGAAATTGAATGCAAAGTCAGTGTAGCTAAATGTGTGTCACATCAAGTTGAGTGACTATTCTTTAGAACAGCTTGGTCTAAAGATCAGTGGACTTAGGAAAGCGTTAACATTAACTGGGAAAATTAAGTTTTTGCTAAGGAAAGACAAGAATACAAAACTGTAACTGAAGTAAACCACGTTACTTGAACACCTGGTTACTAGGAGTGAAAGTGGAAGCTCATGGCATAAGCCCTCAGTGGGTATAAAAAAGCATGTAGAAGGAAACCTATATTTTCATTTTTATGGGAACATTTCAGCACATTCTGACTAGTTAGAGTTGTTCCTAGGACAGTTGTCTCCTTTTCAGATAGTTTTAATATCTTTTGTTACTATATGAAAACATTTTTCCCTGTTCCTTCAGCGCAGAGGAATTCACATATAAACCTTCTGACATATGCATGTGTGTGTGTGTGTGTGTGTGTGTGTGTGCGTGTGTGTGTGTGATCTATATCAGAACACTGAACGTTCAAAATTTTGAGTGTTCTAATATCGAACCCTATGAATCGAAAATTTAAAGCATCAAACATAGAGAACAGCAATTTTTTTCCTAGGGAAAAAAAATGCTGTTCCAAAACACATACACACAACACAAGCACATCAAACAAACAGCAATCCACACATATAAACCTAAACTGTTACACCTAACCCTACACTAAACTATACATACACCACTAACTATCCACTTACCTTAACCCAAACCCTAACCCTAAGGTCCATCACTATCACACAGTCATCTCACCTGCGCCCTAACCCTAACTCACCTACCCTGCCCTAACCCTCATGTCCACACAATTGCACACTTACCTGACCCATGTCCTAACCCTAACTCACCTAACCTGCCCGAACCCTCACGTCCACACAATTGCACACTTACCTTAGCCTGACCCGTAACTTTTCACCACAGCACTGAAAATACTGAAGCAACAGAAATGGACAACCAAATTCTTTCCCTAGGAAAAGATTTGTTTTTCTGTTTCTTCAATATTTTCAGAGTTCGCTGAAAACGGGTCGATATTAGAACACTCGAAATTTTGAACATTCTGTGTTCTGATATAGACTGTGTGTGTGTGTGTGTGTGTGTGTGTGTGTGTGTGTGTGTGTGTGTGTGTGTGTGTGTGTTTGTGTGTGTTGGGGTGAGGTGAAAGTCCCACTGTCACAACTTGCCAACATATGAAATGTATATGAGGATTGTGGTTGTCATTCCAGCTCATAGAAGGTAGGGTGTTTTATTTGGTTTACTGAATTTCTTTAAGACCTTTGACTTTTTCATGCCAGTGCTGCTGAGGTGTGGTAGGGGATGTCTGAAACATGTAACTGCTGTTTTAAATAATATTACCATAATTTTTTCATATGTTTATTGAGTCCACTATTACTGAACCTTTAGTGCAACTTTTGTGATCATGTTGTATTAGGAGTTGATGACATTTTTAAAGGGAAATGAAACATGTTGCTCCTGTTGTGGTCAAGCCCATGGCTACTGTTTTGTGTGGGACTATTGCACTTTACAATTAGCTAAGAATGGGGTAAAACATTACACGTTTTTAAGTAGCTGTATAGCTGCTTTATGTGATACACTTGCTATTTTGACTTTTTTCAGCACCAATTGCTTATAATTGATGGGGGAAGTTTGAACTTTCTTTAGTAATTAGACCCTCCCCATGCCATCCTCCCTGCCTTTTACTTATGTGCATGAATATGGGTTCAATCTACCCTGGTCAAATTTCACCAAAACAATTTGAGTATCACCCCATGTCTCACCTGAAAATAGGCCATGATGCATTTGATGGTCAAGAAAAGTTGAGTTCTAAAAAATAAATAAATAAAAAAGTAAGTAAAAGCTAACATTTTTTTCTTAAGCCATTTAAATTCCTATGTCTGCCACTATCTTAGTGTTATTTGTAATACCATCTTCCTTATTCTAAATGGATTTTCTTGGTCTTTAGAAATCTCATGTTACCCTTACAATTTAATTTAGAATGATCATAGCTAAGAATTAAACATTTTTGTTGTCAGCTGATAAGCATGAATGTTAGATGAAGGAGTACTAGATGCAATAATCATTTGGGCAGTTGTTAAAATGAAGCATGCTTGTGATAACAATGTCCTTAGCCAGGCACGGTGTACCTTTTTGATCCTTTCTCCTTTGATTAGACCATGGCTATTTATTAGCTTATGAGAACACTCAACATAGTTTCAGTTTTCTATTATATTCTGTTAGACAGTTACTTTATATTCTGTCTTTTACTATTAATACTTGCTCACATATATGAGGCACAGTTTCCCACGTGCTCCTCTACTAGGCTTCTTTCAAAGCAACAAGATTAACACCGGCAACTCCGCTCACCTGTATCCTGTTCTTACTGTTAAAAACTAATTTGTGAAACTGTAGAATCATTTTGGCACATTAAGTGAAAAAGACAATCATTTTGAAGAAGGTGAGTAAATAAGCACATTATAAAAACTTTGAGGAAAAATGTCCAAATTTAAAACCGTTATATGCGATAAAGGGGATTTTCTACTAATAAAGACAGTGCTTTTTACCCAGAATCAACCCAGTTTGATGATAAAGATGTTTGTGAACTCATGGCAAGCTTGGTTATACATCAAAAGAGTTGAATGTTGAAGTACTAAATTTGACAACAAAATAACTAGGATTTTTCCCAAATAAATAAATGTATCTTTTGGAGAAAGTTCTTAAGAAATTAGAAAGGTTAGGATTCCAACTTCTGATAGAAGCAACATAGATAAATATGGTAAAAGGACAAAAAAATACCAGCGCCTTAAACACCAAGAAATGCAACATAGATTCCATTGCAACACCCGGTATTACTACAGCTTAAATATAGACGGCCCTCCATTTAAAATTGGCCCATCCATTGAATATAATGCACTCGTCCACATTTCTCATTTAGCACCTAAGTCTGCTTGAAAGAAATCAGTGTTTCTTCACCAAAAGGTTTCAGTTTTCAATACCATTAAATATTCTGGCAGGGAAAGAGACTTGCTCCTCTGCTCAGTGTAATGCAGACTCCTGAGAGGTGATTCAGCTTAGCCTTCCATGCTATGAACGATCTAGCGCAATTTGAACTTCATTTAAACAGAACCAGTAAAAAAAGGATCCCATTCTATCCCCAACTAGGCTTCCCTTACTATCAAGCACAATACTTCCCTAGCTACTTTTAAAACCAGTCTTGATAACTGGATGGGAGATCACACATTTTCACTGGTATATGTATGTAGAAAATCTACTTAACAATGGATATTGTCGGTTTCCCAAAAGAACTGAAGGATTTGTCTGAGCTTCTAAATAGTCTCCTTGACTGTAAGTTTATTAGAATGTATAAACCTATGAAAACTCATAATTAATTCCCAAATGCAATGAGAAAGTACTTTTCTAAGAATAAACAAATATAAATAGATATGTATTGCTGCTCTTTACAACCTTCTTGGTGATAATACCACTACACTAAAGGATGCCCTACACTGGATAGTCATAACAATTCCACAAGAAATAAATACTACTAAATAATGACAATATCAGTTGGCTGACCATAATCTCTAACTCCCATACATCTTAAATGAACTTGTATGGTTTCATACAACTAATTAGTAATCCTATGCATTATAGCAAGATATCAAATTCCTTACTATACTGGATCCTAGTATCAGACCATAGCAAATTCACCACAACAGGTACAATGTAAGACTCTTTGAATGACCATCTTCCAATCTATACAACTAGACATCTCACACATCCACTTAAATAATATGTTTATAAAACAACACATAACCTGTCCAAGTTTAACCCTAAACAATTCATTACTACCCTATTATTTATCAACTGGAACATCCTAAAATTCCTTCACTTTGAAGACGCTGTGAATTAATTCAATACATTTCCTAAATATTCTAAACAGCCTTGTACTTTGTAGAAGAAGAGACTAAAGCAAATAATGCAATTTGGCTAACCAAAAAGAGTAGACAGAGGAAAAAGTGTGGAAAGAATGACAAAAATATAAACACCACATTATCTTACTGGATGGTAAAAGGCCACTGCCAAGGGAAACACAGCCTCTGAAATAACCATTGTGAAGCCTTCAGTTGTTAAAGAGGAGCAGTGCTTGCTTGGGCAGTCCACTCCAGTCAGAGCTTTAGGAGGGACCCCATTTCAAATACCTTTGGCCAGGGTTCATCTTGACTGGAGTGGTTGTAAAGGAAGCAAGCAAGTAGGTGTGTTTGAGGATATCTCTGCAGCTCTCTTGATAGGGGATGATTTTGGTAATGCAGTACCATGTGTGCATGCAGTTACACTCAGTCAGGCTTGGAGACAGGGATGTGGATCTGGTAGCCTGAAGGAACCCAGACAGACCCCACACCTGAATCCGGGGCTGCTGATGTGGCTTTTCTAGAGAGGGAGCTACCCTGTAGCAGTGACCCTGAAGGTGAGCCACAGCTGTTGATAGTACTGATGTTCCCTTGGACAAAGTGACTGCAAGGGCAGAGGTGAGTAGTAGTAGTACCCAGGCTGACAGTGAGTAATTACTCTCAGAAAATATCAGACTTCCTAAGAAAGGGGAGCTGGGAAGGGTCACAAAGGTAGAGATGAGACAGACTCCGTTCTTAGACCCTATATTACGAGGCTTGAGGGAGGTAACTAAGGAGGCAACTGATTCTCAAAGAAAAGGGGAGTCTGCATACTGGAACAAAAGGTCCCCTAAGGGAGGGCTAGAGGGTGAGATAATACAGCATTTGGTGGTGATCAAAGTCTACCATCTGGCACTTCTAGCTATAGCCCATGACATTCCTTTTGCATGTGATATGGGCAAAAAAGCATACCAAAAGATGTACTATGCAGAACTTTTATTGGCCTCGGATTGCAAAGAAGTAACAGGGCACTGCAGAACCTGTGAGCAGTGCCAAAAAGTAAACAAAGCAGGAGGCAAGGTCAAAGCTCTTTTGATGCTTTTGCTTGTAAATGAGGAGCCATTTCAGATAGTAGCTATGGATGCTGTGTGGCCTCTGAGTACCCCAGGTTCCACAGGAAGAAGTATATCCTGGTGCTAATAGACCATGCAACTAGATACTCTGAGGAGGTGACTCTGTCCTCCATCGAGGCAAACAAGGTGGCAAATGCTTTGTTAGATATTTTCTGCAGGGTAAGTTTCCGGAGAGAAATATTGACTGACAGAGGTACCAAGTTCATGTCAGACCTGCTGGCTTGTCTGTGGGGTGAGGCACCAAATGACTACCCCCTACTACCCACAAACTAATAGTCTTGTGGAGAGGTTAAACTCTGCATTGAAGACCATGCTAAGGGCATTTGCAGACCAGTTTAAGAGAGAGTGGAAAAAATATTTACCCCATCTGCTGTTTGCATACAGAGAGGCACCCCAGGAATCCACAGGTTTTTAACCCTCTTAGTTGCTGTATGGGCATAGGGTGAGGGGGCCCTTAGATTTGATTTGTGATGAGTGGGAGGTTGAGTGTGAATGCCACAATGAGTCTGTTGTGCCATATATACCCTAAACCTCATGACAAGGCTTAGAGAGCTCATGGGTTTGGCACAAGAGAACATGGCAGGAGACCAACAACAGAAAAAGGTCTGATATGACAAGGATGCTCAAGCCTGAAAGTATGCTGTGGGACAGCAGATTATGGTGCTCATACCTGTCTGACACAATAAGCTGTAGGTAGCTTGGGAAGGATCCAGCAAAGTGGTAAGGATGTTAACTACATGGTAAAACTGTTAGTCAGGCGGCAGGGACACAAACTGTACTGTGTTAATATGATGAAGCCTTACCATGATAGGGTGGCCCTTGTACTGAATATTGCAAGTGGGTGGCAGGAGGAGTCTGAGGGAGATCTGGTGACTGATCTCCTCAGTGAGGCTCGGACTGCCACCTCAGTGAAAGGGGTAGCAATGAAAGCAGCTATCCCTTACCCAGGTTCAAGAAATCTGAGCAGTGTTACAGGAGTTTGGGGGCATGTTCACTGGGTAACTAGGGGCACCCAACTGGTGCAGCACCATGTGGATACAGGACCCCAAAGGCCTATAATGCAGACCCCTTACAGGATGCTTGAGTGAGTCAGATCTCTGAGGGAGGAGATATAGGAAATGGTGGAACTAAGAGTATTCCAGGATTCCAGCAGTCCTTGGGCCTCCCCATTGGTGCTTGTACCAAAGAAGGATGGCCGCATCTGGTTCTGTCTTTACTACAGGAACTAAACATTTGCACATGGTCAGATTCTTAACACATGCCTAGGACAGATGAAGCCTTAGAGCAGCTGGGTGGGGCAAAGAATCTGAGGACTATTGATGTGACCAAGGGCTACTGGCAGGTGCCTTTGTATCCCACCTCTAGAGAGAGGTCAGCCTCTGTGACTCCTTTCTGATTATATGAGTTCACGAAAATGCCCTTTGGGGTGAAAAATGCTCCAGCAACCTTTCAGGGGCTGGTAGATCATATCCTAACAGGAGCAGGAGATTATGCCCTTGCTTGCTTGGATGATATTGCCATCTACAACCATTCCTGGCAAGAGCACCTTTAGTATGTCAGGGAGATCCTGGGCAGACTGCAAAGGGCAGGGTTGACCAATAAGCCCAGTAAGTGTTAGTTGAGTACGGCAGAGGTCTCCTACCTGAAACATAGAGTGGGAGGAAGTAAGATCAGGCCAGAACCTGCCAAAGTGGAAGCTATTCAGGCATGGCCTGCCCCTGTTACCAAAAAGCAGGTGAGGGCATAATTGAGGGCAGCAGGTTACTATAGAAAATTAAATCCCAATTATAGTACAATAGCTTTTCCCCTCACAGACCTGACAAGGAAAAACTGGCCAGATAAGGTTGTGTGGACCTCAGCCTTTGAGCAGGCATTCCAAAAGCTTAAAGGTGCTTTGTGAGGAACCCCTGTACTAGCTAGTCTGGATTATAGCAAAAAAAAATTGTTGTGCAGGTGAATGCTTCAATCCCTGGGGTGGCAGCTGTACTCAGCCAGGTTTCCTTAAAAGGAAAAGAGCACCTTACTGCATATCTCTGCCATAGACTCCAACCCAGGGAGAAATGTTATCCAGCTGTAGAAAAAGAATGTCTAGCCATAGTATGGGCACTACAAAAACTTCAGCCTTATCTGTATGGAAGGAAATTCACAGTGGTTACTGACCACAATCCTTTAACATGTCTACATCAAGCCAGCCAGCAAAATGCCATGTTATTAAGGTGGAGCCTAGAATTGCCAGCATGTGACATGACAGTGCAGCACCATATTGCAGTCAGAAATGCCAATGCAGATGGGCTCTCAAGACAGGGTATGGGGTAATATATTCTCAGACAGACTCATTTCTCTCAAGCAACATTCCTCCAAGGTCACTTGAAAAACTAGCTTGAGTCTTCAAAGGGGGGAGAGATGTGATGATGTGAGGTAGTGTTATCTTTGCCAGGGATAGTATGGCAGTGCATGTGTAACATATTCCAGCTTAGCTAGCTGGAGTTTTGTAAAGAATTATATGTCATTTGAATATCAAACTGCTTTGTACAGATGCTTCTGTTAAAAATGTATTAATAAAGTTGCTTGCGTTTGAAATATATCAACAGTGCATCCTACTGGATAGAAAAGAAATATACATGTACATGAGACAGTATTGCTGTTACTAATGAAATGTATATGTTTTAACAGGGGAGATACTGGAAGGGGTTAAGCTCAGCCCAGCTAACCTTAAGAAAAATAGCCTGCAATTAAATGACTTGGTTTAGATCATAAAGATTTTATCTCACAGGTCTGAATGCAGCCAGAGATGCAATGTCTGGGAAAAGCCTGCGCTGGGATCCTGCTCTATTATCCTTAGTGATGAACTAATTGCTACCCTGGGGTACCAGATAATGGCTTGTTAGTTTATACAGGAAGAGTGGAAGTGGTGGAATTGTTTTACAGTTTACAGATGCTATAATAAACCTTAGCTAAAGTTCTATGTGTGTATTGTGACACATCAGTGCCAGATCTTGACTCAGTTTCGAATGAGAGGGTAGTGTGGGAACCACAGAGTCAGGTGACCAGATATGATGTCATTATGTAGCCAGCACTAAAATTGTATTTGAATATTAGTGAGAGATGTGAATTGTGCACTCTGTTTTTGGACCTGGCAAGAAACTCATCCACTTTCATCTTACTTTGCTTTAGTAAATAACTAGGGAAAGGTCATTCTTCAGTCAGTTAAAAAAATATAGTGAAATTAGCTAAATGTTATTTTTTTTTGTATCAGCCTGAGTCTTTCCATCTCTGTTGTTTCTTTTTATATTTCCTGTGATGGGAACTCTGATTTTATTGTAAATAGATATTCAGTTTGTTCACTTTTTATTATTTATTATTAAATATATCTAAACCTTTCATTGTGGCTGGTCTTTTATATTATATTTAACCTTTGACAGTACTTACATTTATTTAGTGGCACTGTGGCTCCACATTCTTGAAAATCTTGTTGCTTGGTTAAACACTATCATTTGTATAAGTATTAATTTTACTAAGTGTAATTGGGTACCCTGGTAAGAGCCTTAAAGCATCTGGCGTTGGGTATTGTGGTGGCAGCAAATCTACCTTATAGTCTGGGTGGAGGTAGCAGAGGGGGTAAGCTGTGCCAGCCTTTCCTGTGTGTGTGTGTGTGTGTGTGTGTGTGTGTGTGTGTGTGTGTGTGTGTGTGTGTGTGTGTGTGTGTGTGTGTGAAAATCAAATCTGAAAGATAGTGTGTGTAACAGCTACTTTAAACGGGGATACTTAGAGCACTGATTTCACCGAGAGGGTTGTAGAGGACTTGGCTTGGAACAACCAGCTAAGGACTCAGCTCTATTGTGGTCAGTGGGGAGTCTTATTTATGGCCTGGAGGAAAAGTCCAGCCCCAGGACTGGAGTGTGCATTCAATGTGTACTCTTAAGAGCAGTTGTACTTAGTGCTGAAGGTTGCACCCGAAAATACAGTGCATGTCTCAGTGGAAGGACATCACACAGCTATTGCAATTTGCCTCATGACATCACCTACAAAGAGGTTCTTGTATCTGTTTTTATTTGCTCATAAAGCAGTGCTGGAATTTCTTCTAAGGCAGTACTGGACACTACAAGGCAGGTGGTTGTTTCATTTTAAACTTGTTGCTGATTCTATAATGTTGTAACAGCAGTGACTCTGTACTGGCCCATCCCAATTATTCACAGATGAAATCCACTCATTAGTATTCTCACTGTACCTTTTTGACGTGTTCCTTCCTCCTGTATCACAGCGAAAACTTACTCCACCTGAGCAGACACACCAAATGAGTTGTGGAAGGGGGAATTGCCACTGTTGGTATTACTGAAGTAAAAAAAAAATCAGTTTTTATAGACTTACTTAGCAGTCACATCTGAAAGAAATAATTACAAGAGTACGAAACATATGTTTCTAATTCCTGTTAGATTTTTATAGCAGATTTTCCTAACCATAGAGACATGCATATAACATCTTTTGTCACTGATACACTCATATGGCAATCAATTTGTGTATGCGCAGACTGATTTGCTGTTGATGTAATAGCTTTGAGCCTATTTTACTCCTCTCCCATTCCCAATGACCCAGCCACCCCTAAGTTATCATTTTTAATACTTCCATATCGCCTACCACAAATTTGCCTTTAGGAATGCCCTCTTAAAATCACAAATTTCATCAGCTTTTTCCTTTTCTAGCTATTCCACTTTTCTAAAATACAGCTGACGTAATCTAACAAAAAACAGACTCTGCCATTTCCTACTAAGATATGTTGCTACAAACCCCAGCACTCATCCATTTTACTGGTATTCTCTTACTTTAACTGATATGTATTACCTAGACAAAAAAAACAAGCAAGCTTTATAGGTCCATCCTACTTTCTACCAGAAATGAGCAGGCTCCTAGGTTGTTATTTGTCTTTTCGGCTTTTCCCGGTTAGGGGTCGCCATAGCAGAACTCCGGTCTGCTAATCATTGGCAGTAGATTTTTGTGGTGCCGAGTTGTCAGCCCGACGCCCAACCTTCAACGAAGGCATGCCCATTCACGCATGTCTTTCGGAGGCCACTCGACCGCAGGGAGGACATGCCGACTCTACACAGGTATTACCACATATAGAGCAACCTCGTTCAAAACGTCACCTAGACTACCAGAAAAAAGTCCATTCTGTATATCACTACTACAAAAACTAGACTCTGAATACTTTTTCCTTCAATCTCACAAAAGTCAAAATTTTATTCATTTATTTTATTTTATTTTACATTTGTTGACCGGGCTAGTCTAGCTGGAGACATGTCAATTTTCAGTAGAGGCCCGGGGAGAAAACCTCCATGGAATCGTACAGAGTTAATACAAAGTTAAAATAGAAGTTATACAGATATTGAAAGAACAGAATTATCACAAAAAAATGTTTTTTTCTTTTTTTTTTTTTTTTTTTTTTTTTTTTTATATACACAAATAGTACAGATTAGAATACTCATAGTCATTTTGTAAGGTACAATATACATATATACATATATGTTATATGCAATAATATAGTTTATTGATACATAAAAGGTAGTTACTAAAGGATGTGGGATGAGATATGTGAATAGAAAAAGATTTAGTCAGGGTTAGTACAGGTGCATAGCCAGTGATTATTGAGATATAAAAACACACACAAAAACTTCGAAAAGTTTGAAACACTGCTAAAACAATAAGTGAGTCCAACAGAACACAGCCACAAGATAAATCCAAGAACCTTTACTTGTTAACGTTTTCGTGTACAGAAATACATACACTTCTTCAGACAAGTAACACTGAAACCTCTTGTGAGTTTAAATATACTCACATACTCTAATAATTGTTTAATCATAATCAATTTACTAAACAATCTACTAATTAAACAATTAACAAATACATTGATTCAAACCTTTTAAAAACGCAGCTTAATATAAAGTATTCACTTAGAAAAAATATATATATATATTCCTAGTGAAAAACTAATATATCAAGAACACCATTCTCTACTAGATTAGAAAATATTAAAAAATATATATAAATGTATACCAAAAAGTATAAATATTAATGAATTAATAATAATAAATAAATACATAATATATTCATATTAAATTCATATTAAATTCATGATAAATTCATTGTATGTTCATAATACATTCAGCAGGTTGAGTTGAAAATGTACCCTTATATCAAATTCATGCAAGCTTAGAAAATAAAAATAAAAATAGAAATAAAAATAAATATAAATGTATTAATGTAATATAAATATACATATAAAAAATATAAGTGTAAATTTACCCAATAAGAGCTTTTTGCTTTAAGAGACATTTAATAGAACACGTCCCATTAATCCCTGGGTGGGCATAGGCATTTGTTTTTAGTTGCCATAGCAACTCACTTTCTTCCAATTTGAGATGCCATGGCCCACCTCTAGGGTTGATGTCTATTTTTTGAACCACATTGAACAAAAAACTATGGTTGTTATTTTCTATAATATGTTTTGCTAATGCATTCGTTATAACCCCTTTTGAGATTGCATACATATGCTCATAGATGCGTTGTTTTAAGTGTTGTTCGTTTTTTTCCGAAATAGAAAGCAGGGCATAGTGTACAGGTAGCAAGGTACACTACGCCTTGAGTGAAACAATCACATCTTTGGTTAATGTAGTATCTCACTCCTCTAATGGAGAAAGTAGTTCCTGTTTTAATGTACTTGCAATAAGGGCAACGTCCACATTTAAACATGCCTTTATTAGCCCTATAAGTTCTAAGAGGGGATTCAAGTAGTGTTTTTAATGATGGTGCCTTTCTATATACTACTACTGGTTTGCCTCCTAAGTTATTATTCAAGTGTAACTTGTCTGAAGAAGTGTATGTATTTCTGTACACGAAAACGTTAACAAGTAAAGATTATTGAGATATAGTTTTAGATTAATTTTAAAAAGTGAGAGAGATGTCTGATATGTGATTTCAGAGGGGAGTTTATTCCATATTTTTCCAACAGAGAGAACAAGGAGTCACCTGCTGAGTTGCTGGGTTTGGTAGTATTGATCAGCAGTTTGTTTGAGGAGCGTAGATTTTTGAGATTATTATAAGGTGTAATGAGGCTAGAGAGTATTGGAGTGTTGCTGGGTTGATACAGGGTCTTGTGGGCTATTGTGAGCTGGTGAAATTGGAGCTGGTTAAGAAATTCTAGCCTGTCTAGTTGTCTTAGATTCAAACAGTGATGGGTTCTAAAAGGAGAGCCTGTAGCAAATCTAGCAATATTATTACAGGAAGTTGTTAGTTTACTTGAGGTTGTTTTTAGAGAGATTGGTATATATGGGAGAGGCGTAAAGCAGACTGGATATTAGGTGAGTTCTGGCTATAACAGTCCTAGCTCCAGCTGTAAGATAGGGTTTAATTCTGTAAAGGGATCCCAGTTTTTTGTTAACTGATTTTATTGTGCTGTTTATATGAGTATCAAAGTTGAGGTTGTTGTCTATTGTTATTCCTAACAGTTTAGTGGTAGGGTCAGGAGATATAAGAGTACCGTTGTTAGAAGTGAGATTGAAATGTAAAGAGGTGGACTTTCGGGTTGGTGTGAAGAGTAGCAGTTTAGTTTTTTTGGGGTTTAGAAGGAGGCAGCGGTGAGAGAACCATTGTTCTACAGTGTTGAACGCTTTTTGGGTAAGAGTTTGAAGTTCAGTTTGAGAAGTGGCTGAGCAGATTATGGTAGAGTCATCTGCATATTGAATGCAGGTGGAGTATAGAATAGCTGTTTGCAGGTCATTAATGAAGATGGAAAATAAGAGTGGGCCTAATATGGAGCCCTGTGGGACACTGAGGGAGATAGGAAGGTGATTAGATAGTTTATTTTGCCAGAGTACAGCCTGCTGACGGTTTTCAAGGTAAGATGTAAACCAATTCAAAGATAGAGGATCAAGTGAAAGAGAATTTAGTGTATGAAGGAGTAGTTGGTGGTTAACCATGTCAAAAGCTTTGGATAAGTCAATGAAGACTGCAGATGAAAGACAATTTTTGTTGCGGTTATTGTTGATGCAGTTTGTGAATGATAGCAGGGCAGTGGTTGTACTATGGAAAGGTCTGAAGCGATGTTGACAGTTAGCAAGTAGGTTGTTCTGGAGAAGGTGGTTGAGTAGTTGTTTATGGATGCATTTTTCCATAATTTTTGCAATAGGGGATAGTAAAGCTATGGGACGAAAGTTGGAAAAGTCATTGGAGTTCCCCCCTTTATGTAGTGGGATGATATGCAAAATTTTCCAAATAGATGGGACAGTTCCTTCGCTTATGGATCTATTTATCAGAATGGAAATAGGGTAGGCAATGGCTTTAGCTCCTTTTTGCAAGAATTCTGCTGAGAGTTTGTCAGCTGGGGGGGTGGTAGGTTTTAACTTTTGGAGAAGGGAGGAAATGTAGGAAGTAGACACTGGTTGTAGGTGAAATATAGCGAGTGGATTTGTAGAAGAAGTGGGCAGGTTAGATGAATCAGGAGATAGGTGGCTAGCTAGAGTTTGGATGGTATCTGTGAAGAAAGAGTTAAAAGCATTTGCTGTTTGTATGGGATTCTCAGGGTTTGAGTCTTGTGGGTTGGGTGTGATCAATTGGCCTGGGTAAAGATGATTGTTAATACTAGTCCAAAATTTTTTAGGTTCCTTGAGAGAGGTTTGTTGTAATTGGAGATAAAAATTCTTTTTATCTAGCAGGATGGCTTTTTTTGTACTGTTTCTATGTTCTATAAAGGTTTGGCGGTCTATCAAATTCTTAGTAGTACGCCATTTTGCCCGGGATTTATTTCAAAGTAGGATTTTTTTGTTTAGTATTGTTAGTGAGCCAAGGGGCTGGTTTAGCTTTGATTCTGATAGAGCGAGTTGGTGCGTGGTGGTCCAGGGTGGCTAAGAATGTGGAATTAAAGTATTCCACTGCTTCATTTAGAGGGAGAGTTTTTAATGGTGTCCAATTACATTGTTTCAGTTCTGTTTGGAAAAGTTCTGGCTTAAATTGCTTTTTAGAGTGTATTGTTCTGAAAGTGTTAGGGAATATTATGTTGGTTTTATGTCTGTTAATATATGTTAGTGAATGGTCACTTAGGTCATCTGGGAGGGTTCCTGTTATGTAGGTTTGCTGAGGAGTATTAGTAAGTATCCAATCCAAGGTACTTTCTTTGTTATTGAGTCTGTTGGTTCTGGTAGGGCAGTTTATAACTTGTGAGAAGCCATAAAGGCTAATATGGGTGGTGGGGTAAATATTAGTACAGGAATTCCAATCTATATTAAAGTCCCCAAGGACTATGGTTTCTTGTGGGAGATTAATAGAAAGCCAGTTAAGGATATACTCAAGTGTATTACTGTTATTTCCTGGGGGAAGATAAACACAGATGATGTTTATGGCTTTACGTGTGTTGACCTGAAGTTTGGAGATAATTATTTCTGCACTAGTGTCCAAAGGTAAGTTAATATTTAAAGTGCTGACTTGTAGCTCTGTTTTATAGAGGATTGCTACCCCCCCTCCCTTTTTGGAAGTACGGTCAAGTCTAATGATATTGTAACCGGGGGGGAGGGGTGATTTCATTGCCTTAATGGTAGGTTTTAGCCATGTTTCTGATAAACATAGGATATCAAATAGGTGAGCCTGTAGGAGGGCGTGAACTTCAGCAATTTTATTGCAAATACTACGTATGTTCAGATGTGCTATTGAGAGTGAGTTGATAGGCTTGGTAGGTGATAGGGTCGTAGTTTTGTCTTGGTTGCTATTTGCAGTGGTAGGGGGATAGTTAGGGCCAGGGTTGGGATGAATGTCCCCATCTAATAGTGAGGGGGAGTGGTAAAGGTTTAGGCTGCTGTGGCTTACAAATAGAAGTCAAATAATTTTCTAGTTTTTAGGTTAGTGAACTTAATGTGTGCTAGTCTATGATATTTGGCTAGTAGGTAGCTGGGTTTGAAAATGAGGTTTAGGAAGTTATGGGAGAAAGGTATTGTTGATGTTGAGGTGTGTTTGGATGGGAAGGGAAGGGTATAGTGGAGTGAATATTCATAGGAGGTAGAGAGATAGGTGGTGGCTAGAAGAGGTAATAAAAAGACCCAAATTAATAAATGTACTTTGCTTGTTAGCTGACCAATCGTAAAATTCCTTTACACGCTTGCAAGACTCATACTTCTCATTTTTGACCTATCTAAGGCTTCCTTGCCATTGAGAATAGGTATCCCCTCTGACATCTGCCAGTATAAGTCTAACCTCCTTAAATGGCTGATAATACCATATTGTTGCAGACTCCACAGAGCTGGATCATAATCATATGGGAACCTCTGCAGAGTAATATACTAATCCCCATCAGTAATACCAATATCCCATTACCTAATTACCATAAAAAATGTTTAAACTGATAAGTTTGTATATTGTTTTCTTCCTAACCTTTAGAATTAGCACAGAGATTTGGACGTCATTTACTGTAAAAACACTGACAGCCATTTTCTAAACAAACCGAAACACTACCACATTAAAAATAGACTTAGTATGAGAGCAAGTAAAAGTATCTTTCCTTGAAACTCACTTTTAGTGAAAATCCATCTGGCAACTTATTAAACAGCAACCAATGTGCTTGGGTTTATAATACAGCAGTATGTACTGGCTATGTGAAGGGTGTGGGAATTCAAAGACAATTGTATAATGCATTTGCTAAAAGGCTGGTAACAAGTGCCCTTTTCAAGAGCAGACCAGGAATACTTTAGCTTATAGTCTTACTCATCTGCACAAAGTGCTACACAAACTGTTGTAGCCCAAACATGGTGCATATCATACCTGCATGTTCACAAAAACAAACTAAATTAAATATGTATTCTTAGTAAAAACGTTAAATTCAAATAACAGACTTCATGCTGCCAGTTTATTCACAGCTAAATAATAAACAAACTGCAAATTTTTAACAAAACAAGGACTGTCCCCAAAAACATGGCTCATATGTTAATGCTCCCATTTACTACAATCAGTTTCCTTTTTTAATGTTATAACTACTCTGATTCATGGGTAATTACTAAGCTTGGAGTCCAGGGGACCATTGAGGAACTTAGACCAATTTTCCATCTGCTTCACAGCAGTGTCTGATTAAGTGATTTGCTCAAAAGTCACACAGCAGACGAATGAAGTCTGATAGAATTGAACCCTGTGCTATAGAGACTTTGGCACACAGACTTAACCCTCTGTACCAACTCTGTACCTTCTCTATGAGGTGAAGACCTTAACCATTATACCAAGCAGATTCAAACTCTATACTGGAAACAGCAGCATAAACCTACTATGCTAATTTATATGTTAGAAATGGAATAGTGGAGTGCAGGAACCCAACATGTATATAGACACATGCAGATGTGATCACCAATTACACCTTGCTCAAAGTCACACAGTAAGCAAATGGAGGTGAAAAGGTTGAAATCCTGTTCTTTTGACTACAAGAAACAGTGCATTAACATTGCACAGAACTCTAATGATTGGCATTATTGACTGACTGTAACCCTCATTGACTTTTAACCTTCAGTGATTTATTAGAAATGAAAAACTGTGTGAATATTTTACAGTTAGGGCTCTAAGCACTTAATGAGCTGCTTTCTATAGTCAAGGATGCAGGCTTTGATAATGTCTACTTCCATTTGCTTACTCTGTGACCTAAGCAATGCATTTAAGCAGACAGTGTGCCTTAGTGATGATATAATAAATAAATAGATATGTTTACCATCTGGAGAACACAAATACACACACACACACACACACACACACACACACACACACACACACAAGCACACACGCGTGCACGCAGACACACACACACACACACACACACACACACACACACACACAAGCACACATACGTGCACGCAGACACACACACACACACACACACACACACACACACACACACACACACACGCACATGCACACTCACACACACTCGCACACGCGCACATGCACACACACACACACACACACACACACGTACACATGCACACATCCTTACTTGCTTATACAAAGGAGATTTTTGGCTTCCTTGAGAGCAGCACTCCAGACAAAAATACCCAGATCTGTGCTTTCATTCATTTCAAGAAGCTTTCCCATCCCATACCCATTTCGTGGTGTGCATTGCTTCCTGTTTCTGGACTAGTTTCTGGTCTGTGAGAGACATTTGGTTACGATACTGGAGCTAGAGACATGAATGGAAATGTCTGTTGTTTATTTTTTAGCTTGCTATAGGCCCCACTAAAATTCTAGGCCATCAGCAGTCACCTGTTTCACCCCATTATAATCTGCAAGTAATTCTTATGTAATTTTCATATATCAAGTGATTTTATTTTTTTGACTGACACGTTGCCCCCTCCCATTAAAACTAAGAATTTTTAAGAAATTTTCTAGACTCATGACGAGGGTGATCAGATTTTCTGAGATAGGTGATATTGTTTTTCTTTCTTTTTTTCCCTACATTTCCTGTGCCTTACTCTATTGTCACCACTGCAGGTGCTTAGAATATATATACTTCATAAATGTGACAGAACAGCTTCTGGCCTCTCCAAGTTATGAAAAACAGTATTTATATTGCAGTGGTGCAAGGAAATTATGTGCCTACAATCTATATACCAAAGTTTGCTAAAGAAATCTGGAAACACAATTATCATTTTGTCTGGATACCCAACAACACTCAACTTTCTTCATTAATCAGGCTTTTTATGAGTATATCTGTGAGTTGCTTGATAATGATTATGTTTTTTTTTCAGTAAAACAGAGCATATGAATATTTAAGAGAAGTATTTATACTACTGACTTCTAGGCATGAAATGCATTTAAGAGACCAGCTTTGTTGCATACTCAATCTCTGTGATCTACTAGGTCTAGCTACAATTTCACTAGTCTAAACTGAAATGGAATGGAATGCACTACAGTTATGTTTTCTTTAAGTGTCCTCATTGCTAGATAATGCTATAGCTAAGCAATGAAGAAGGTGACTGGGCTGTTGTACTCTACAAACTCAGGCAAATGTGAGGTTAAATATGTTATTCATAAGATTTTTTTTACAAGGCATCCACTTTATTTTAAAAAAGCCAGTTTGTACTTGGTTAATCCTCCCTTCCATTTATGACAACATCCTTCTGTTCTGCAGAGTGTTGTTTTTCTTTTGGCTTTTCCCAGTTAGGGGTCGCCACAGCAGAACACTGGTCCACTAATGATTGGCAGTAGATTTGTTTTTTACGGGTGCTGAGGTGCCAACTGGATGCCCAACCTTCAACGAAGGCACGCCCATTCTACACATATCTTTCAAACACCACTCGACCATGGGGAGGACATGCAGACTCCACACAGAAGGCACTCCAGCCGAGAATTGAACAGGAGAACCTCTTGCTGTGAGGCAACAATGCTACCGCTGCACCACTGTTCTGCAGAGTATACCTGTTATTTCCACAGACATTCACTGTTCCTCTGATTACCTTCATTACAAAGAAATTGTAGAAGCAGAAGCGTAACATTTTAATACAGACTTTTCAAGTAAAAGCTACATTTATGTTTTTTGCCAAGTTAATATCTCACCTCAACTTTATATTTGTAAATAAGTAGTCACTATTCATATGATTAAAAGACTTGCTTTTTACACACACACACACACACACACACACACACACACACACACACACACACACACACAAAGATACTCACTGAACTGAAGGTGGAAGCCTGTAATAAAAAAGCCAGGTGGTTTGCATACAGATGATCAGAAGAAAACATTACAGTTACTGACAAAAACAAGCTGAGGAAAGAACATTCAAAGGTTCAAGGAAAGTGTTGTAGTTTTTTGTTATGAGAACCTGAAGACTGAAACACTAAAAAGTCAAACACTGAAGATGTTAACATCAATACTTAATTTATTGCACTATACAAAATATGTTTGCACATAACCATTTTACATCTCAGATTAGATAAAACTCAGTGATAAAATGATTTGAAAAAAAAACATGGAAATTTTCAGGAATATATAATGATAAGGGAGCAACCAGAAAATAGATTGGAGAGCACAGCTATAACAGTTGCAATTCTATCACTATAAAATGACTGGCATGCCTAAAATGATGACCCACAGAGCAAATGGGCACAAATCTCCTTTCCAAACTCAGCAGACACAGCAAGGCATGATGAATCAGCCAAAAATGTCCTTTAGTGTTAATGAACTTGAAGAATTTACCTAATCACACTTAGTGCAGGAGCTTCAACGTGATGATCTGTAGAGTTTGGACTAAACGCTTTAAGCACTGCAGGCTTCCTTTATAAAAGTACCAAGGGGAAGGCTGTTTTACAGATGCAGTTGTTATGCTTTGAGCAGGAGAAGAGCTGATAATGAAAATGTGTACTGTTTTAAAACCTTTATTGCATTCTGCATGTTCCACCACTTGCTAACCTTCCATTTTTTTCACTTGGAAGTCTTTTCATGTTACTTTCTTCCTTGCTGATTCATGAGATACATAACAGTAAAAACATAAATCTCTTTACAATGGAAAGCAGTTTGCCAAGATGCTATAGCAGAAAAATTAATTCACTACACTTAGGGTCAAATATGTTACCAGCCCTCCTGTACACTATAATCGTACAGACCCATGCAAAGCAGTACTCTGCTCTATATTATTCAGAAGCAGCCAAAACTGAGACACTGTGTAAGTCTTTATGGAGGGCATTACAGTTGCAAACAAACCAGGTAAATCACTTCATGGCATGCGTAGTCTGAAGTGACATTGTTTTTAGGTCTTATAGGTTCATAGCTTGTTACTAGGTTAATGACCACTGGGTCCCTTACAAGTCTAGCTGTGCACCTCAGACTCATTTTGATGCCGAGTATCTTGAGCATCTATATGGGGGAGGGGGCATGTTTATAGGGAGGTAACTAAGGGAATTGTTGGGAGGAGCATTAGTTAGGATAATAATTTTCTTACTGACATCCTCTATCCACAAGTGATATGGAGGGTGAGATTGGGGATAAATTTAAGATATCCCATCAAATTGTCAAGGTTTCATTTGAATAGCGTCAGGGATGAGCTCTGTTTTACATGGATGAGGAGTCTGTTCTAAAGCATGAGGATCCTTTGGGACACAAAGCTGTCTCTCCAGCACATTCCATTTAGGCCACAAATGATGTTCAGATCACAGGAGTTAGTCTTTTTGGTGATGTTTGTATTGCACATGTGTAACAAATCCATCAGAGCTGGGACTGAAGAAGCCTTGTTAGCCATAGGAGACTGAATACAAAGACTGAGCTTTTAGGCAATCAGTGTAGGGCAGGGTATTCTTGCCCTGAATTCTTCTGGTGAGAAACCCCTATGGGCATTCCAACTGTTGCAAGTGTCTCGTTACGTACATGCCAAAGGGGCCACTGTTCTTAGTTGGGTCTGATAAGGGCTGAGTAAAGAGGTACTATGATTTCCTAGAACCTGGATGCCATAACATTACCTATAAGATGGGCAACATAGAATAACTATGTGCTGGACAAAGGTCAGATTGCTGTCTACATATATGCCCAAGTCTCTTACTACTATGTTAATTCTTAGGGTTATTTTATTGATGGATAAATGAACTTGGGTTGACAATTGCCCCAATGGCATTATAATTCATTTTTTTCACATTGAGTTTTAGACCACAACCTTTGCACCAATCATGTGTCTGGTTAAACCTTCTTGCAAAATGTCGGTGCCTCAGGAGAAATCTATAATTGCTCCCAATTTACAGATGTCTGCAAACATTATGAGGCAGACACCTTGAACATTAGCCTTGACTTCAGAAAAGTAGATGCCAATCAGGAGTGGGCCCAGCATGGTGCCAAGTGGGGAACTCCACTGGTACCAGTCTCTTGCTGGAGGTAATGTATGATGATTGCGATACAGTGAGGTTAGGAAATTAACTTTTTTCCACTGTACTGAGATCTTGGAGTTGGTATATTAACTTTTGGGAGTGTGAGTGGGGAAGAGCCCCCTACATGGAGGGGGCAGGAGGGCTTGCCCCCCTGCAGAAGCATAGTAAAAAGTGTGTTTGTTAGTTTGGTGTTGTTATAGGTTGAGTGGATGTTATTTACATGTGTATTGTAGTTTTCAATCTTATGATGCAATGTTTCAGTGTTCTGAGGTTTCGTTGTTTTGGGTTTTGATGTTATGGTCTCAGTGTTTTGAAGTTCAATGTTATGAGATTTCAGTGTTTTGAAGTAGACCCATATATAAATATATATATATATATATATATATATATATATATATATATATATAGATATATTTATATAAAAACTCTAAGATCAAATTACCCACTACCCACTTTACTGCAGTCTTGCACAAAGCAGCTGCTGATACATTCGATCAGCTGTATAGTCAGTTTTACAGCTTGACAAGCTGCCAATCGACAACTTGTTGGGAATACATATACACACACACACACACTATATATATATATATATATATATATATATATATATATATATATATATATAAACAGATATGCACACATACATGCACACATACTATAACAATAAAGAAGTAAGGGACAACAGAGGCTGGATGAGAGGAGTGCAAAAGAAATTCATGAGAATCTGGATTCGGTAGCTTTATGACAGTGAGGAATATGATCGATAAGGTACTGGACTGGACAATCAGGTAAGAAAGGGCAGAATGATACTGGAAAAAAGGGATGAAAAAGAAGCATATAGACCAGATGGGATGGGAAATGTTAGTAAGTAAAAGAGGTAGTGAAAAAGTGGGCATGGTAAAACTGCAGATGCATATAACAGCAATGAGTGTTAAATGGGTTTTGAGCAAGACATGACGCTGCTCAATCCAAAGTCACAAAGAAAGCAGGATGGAACTGGGCAGGTAAAGCATTCAATAAGGGGGGAGAAGGATGGAGTATGAAGTGATAAAGCTTAAGAAAGACATAGACAGAAAAGATTGAGGAATGAAAAAGGGATTTGTTGTAGCGCTGTGAGTGGTTACCACTAGGCTCATGCTGGGGCAACAAGGGTTACAAAGAATAGGGACAGAATATAAAGAAGACAACTAGGTAGGGGAAGATAAGATAGTTTTGCTAATTGGAGATGAACTAAACAAGAGTTTACAATCTTCACAATGGATAAAAGAAAGACCAGGTCATACTTAAATCAGTCTCAGAGCTTTGGCTTAGTAAGAAATTTGAGGATACTGTGATGATATGAGGTAGGGCCATCTGGTATAGGGACAGTAGGGCAGTGCATGTGAAACATTTGCCAGCATAGCAAGCTGAAGTTTTGTAAAGAATTTTATGTCAGTTGACTATCACACTGATTTGCACAGATGCTTGCGTTAAAATGTATTTGTAAAGTTGCTTGTGTTAAAAATGCAACAGTGGGTCCTGATGAATATAAATGAGATATACATGCATGTCAGACAGTATTATTATTATAACTGATTAAATGTGTATATTTTCACAGATAATTCTGGGAAGAAAGAGGTTAATCTCAGTCCGGCTAATTTTGAAAAATAGCTTGCAAATTAAATGGGTTGGTTTGGGCCATATAGATTGTATGTTTCAGGTCTGATTGCAGTCAGAGACAAAAATGGCTGGGAAAACCAGGACTTGAAATCTTACTGTATTGTCATTAGGGGTGAACTAATTGCTACCCTGGAAGGGCAGAAGCTTTTGAAATAGTTTTACAGCTTTCAGATGCTGCAACAGATGTTAGCAAAGTTCTGGGTGTGTATTGTATCAGAGTCAGGTGTCCAGAAGTGATATCATTCTACAACCAGCACTGAGATGTTTTTTTAAATATTAGTGAGAGATATTCCAGAACTTTCACAGCAGTGCTTTGTTTTTTGGAACCTGACAGGGAGGATCTCTCATACAAACACACAACTCACCTTGCCTTGCTGTAGCAAGCAACTCAACAAAGATCATCTTGGCTTGCTGTAATAAGTAAATTCACTAGGGAATAGTAATTGTTTAGTCAGTCAGGAAAATATAGTCAGATTAGTTAAGTATTGTTTTTTCCTGCATCTGTGTGAATCTATCCAACTGTGGTATTTTTTATATCTACTGTGATTGAAACTCTGGCATTTATTGTAACTAGATATTCAGTATTCTCTTGTTTTCCATTTTATTATTTATTATTAAATGTTTCTATTACTTTCATTCTAGCTGGTCTTTTAGAGAATACTTTAAACATCTTAAGAGTACTTATGCTTAATTCAGTGATACTGTGGCTGCTCCTGAAAGCCTTGCTGCATTGGTTAAACTCTACCATTTGTATTAGCATAAATTTTATTCAGTATAATTGGTTACCCTTGTAATAGCCTTAGAGTAGTTGACTGGTGGCAGCCTAATTACCTCATTGTCTGGGCAGAGTCTGCAAAGCTGGTAAATCTGTGCCAGCTTTCCCAAGATATGTGTGTGTGTGTGTGTGTGTGTGTGTGTGTGTGTGTGTGTGTGTGTGTGTGTGTGTGTGTGTGTGTGTGTGTGTATTTGAAAATCAAACATCCAAGTGTGTGCCAGGAACATGGACACAGTGCTTCAAAGTGGTCAGTGTGGAGTCGTCTTGTTTTGAGCCTGAAGAGAGAAAGAGAGTCCAGCCCCAGGTCAGGAGTGCAATGAGCTGCATCTGAAAATACTGTGTGTATCCATTTTTGTTCCTAGTGACCATCTGTCACTGGTGTCAGTGGTGAAGATTGAGGCTCCTTGATTACTGGCCTGGAGTAGGAGCCATCAATGGGGAGAGATCAATGCATGCTGTCATGCATGTAGGCACCAACATCCTCTCAGAGGAGTCAGATGAGACTGTATCAGGTAAGGCTAGGGAGATGACAGAGAGAGAGAGGGAGGGATGACATATTACGGAATTGAATGTAGTATTCTCAAAAAAATGCTGTCTCATTCAGCAGGTATCACTCTGATGAAGAGCACAGCCAGTAAGTATAATGATTAGGTGTGACAGTTGAATGTGGAGAGGGGCATGAGGCAATAGAACAATGTGGGTCACCTTACATAAAGACCAGATATATGCAAAGGGTTGGTTTCCTCTTAATACAGAATATACAATGGGACTCAGTACTGGGTTGGAAAAGCACATCTCAATACTTATAACTATAAATTAAGATTGAAGGTGGGGGCTTTGTTCTGAAGCAGAAGAGGGTGTAGGTATTGAGGCAGGAGACAAGATAAACAGATAAAGAAAATAGCAGGAAAATAAGAAAGGGTGGGTCATGCAGAGCTGGGTAGTATTACTCTGCAGTGCAAGGAGTTTGGGCTGGAAGACAAGAATCTGCAAGCAGTAACGTATATGGGGGAGGGCAGAATTTCTGGCATCACAGAAACATCAGTCATCAAGAGGGAGTGAGATGTGTAAATGCATGGGTTTAGGCCATTTTCAAACAAGTAGAGCATGCATGTATGTAGGAACACCAGCATTCTGTTTATATATATTTGTTTCTTTTTTATTCTTTTAGTATTTATTTACACCATGTTGAGCAGAGTAATGCAGTGATCAAAAATGGATCATTATTAAGCATACACCATGTGCTAAAACTCAGTTTTACAAATAAAACTTGCATGTTGTTAGTACAAATCAATTTAAGTGTTCAGAACGGGTCTACTTTTTTCATTGAATCTCATTTCACTGACTTTCATTTCACCCCAACCACATCGCTGAAAACACAAATGACTGAAAACTCATTTCACTGAATTGAACTTAGCATATATACCACTGTGTAGAGTACTGTAAGGCAAGTAAAAGGTATATACCCTTTTCCCCACTGTAGTGCGATCCTGGAGTTTGTATATATAGTTGGGAGGGGGCACAGCCCCCAACCTTGTTTATTTTTTATATTCTATTTTACCAAAAACTTCAAAAAAATACATTTTAAACAATAGACATGCATAGTTACAACACCAATGAGTAACTCTCTCCAGAAGACAATATGTACTCAAACTAAGTGGGGGGCTATGCTCCACACACCCCCAATTTGGGGGGGCTGTGCCCACCACACACCCCCAACTATATATAATAACTCCAGCATCACACTACAGTGGGGAGAAGGGAATATACCTTCTACTTGCCATACAGTACTCTACACAGTGCCATATATACTAAGTGCAGTTCAGTGAAACGAAATTCAGTGAAATAACTAGTAATTTGAATTTTCAGCGAAAGTGGTTGAGGTGAAATGAAATTCAGTGAAATGAGATTCAACAAAACAAAGTAGACCCATTCAGAATGGTTCCACTTTATAATCTCAAGATACTGAAAGCTCGAATTTCAGCATCTCAAAACTATAAAGTCGAACAGCCCACAATCCCAAAACACACAAACATGAAAAACTGAAATCTCGAACATTCACAAACCATACACCACACAACACACACACACACCATTCAACCCACAACACACAAACTACACAATCCTACACTACATCTACGCTGGGGGGCAAGCACCCATGCACCCTCCCCTCCCCCCTACTTATATATACCAACTCTGAGATCGCACTAACAGTTAAGAAATGCATCACTCACACGCAGACATTCCACACTCACACACACACACACACACACACACACACACACACACACACACACACACACACACACACACACACACACACACACACACACACACACACACACACACACACACACACACACACACACATATACACACACACATTACACATACACAAACACAACCTTCCTACCCTAACCCACACGCACAACTTACAATAAAACTCACATACACTCACTTACCTTCACTTCTGTAAAGCATCCTGGCCAAACACTTCCCTTCCCATTGCTACAGTGCATAAGCACGGATTCGAGCTATTCGAATTCACGCATATGCACTTTTGAGATTTTACATTTTCGCCTTTATGGTCCCAAAATACTGAAATTTGAGCTTTCAGTATTTCGGGATTGTAAAGGGGAACCTTCAGAACATATGAACACTACTAATATTGACAAATTGAACCATTGTAGCCATACCTTGTGTTCACACATGCACTACAAAACCAAAAGAAGTTTTCAAATTTGTTAAGAGCCCTATTTACAGATGTGGTGACATTTAATAACAACAGGAAAAACAGAAAAAAAATGTTTGGAATTCTATTAATTAAGAGGGGAGTTGTGAAGTAAGAAGTTAATTTGGTGATAGAAATCTTTAAAATAAAGCATAACATAGAACTGGCAAAAAGGAACTTTGGTGTTTTTATTTTTATTTCTGCATTTATACCATGATTGTAAATGATTCTTCACTGTTGTTATTAATTTTTTTTAATGTACTACTACTGCTTGACATTCTTTATATTGTGTAACCTTTCTTTGAATTTAATCAATGTGGAGCTTTTCTCCCTGGACCTCCACTGAAAATGGGCTCATTCTAGGCCCAGTGGACTTTCCCGGTAAACAAATGCAATAAATAAATAAATATCCAACAACGGCAACTCAGCAGGAAAAGTGGTCCCCAAAGAATGTCAAAAAAGTACAATGAGACCAATAAAATAGTAAAAATCATCCACGGGACACACCATGGTACTGGACACCAAGATAGCAATCACCACAAATGCAAAACTATTAATTCTTTAACAATAAGATAATAAGCGTAACTACAGCTTGAACTAAGTATAATTTTATTGTGCACAGTGAGCGCTTTCACCTCTAGGGCTTCATCAGACTTAGTAAAACAATTAACAACTCAATCTTAAATACCTTTAGTACTCATTAAAAATTCATGACATCATATCCTGTTGAAGCGCTAATAAAATACATTTAAAACAACGTTTTAATAAAAGGTAAACATAAAAGTAAAAATTAAAATGACAATAATAATGATTTAAGCCTTAAGTTATCAAAAATAATGATTTAAGCTTTAATTAATCAAAAACGTTTCAGACTATAAATCGTGGCAAACCTTAAAGCGTCACATATAAAAACATATAAAAACATAACAACAACCATAATATATGAAAAAATAGCATTTCATACAAATTTTAATTTCATATAAAAATTTTTTTTATATAAAAATATATACGTATGTATATATATCTCAAGCACAAATGATCTAAAAATATTCATATTTCAGAATAAAATCATTGCTCATTCATTTATATTTAAATACTTGCAGCCTTCTATTGCTCGGGATAGGTTTTAAAGGAATTTTATCATTGATACCTGGTAGTCTATCAGCTCTAAATTTGATAAGCCATTTCACCTCAGTACGTTCTGTGTAATTACAAATATTACCACCTCGAGCATTAGGACTGATAACCTGTAATACTGTAAATTTAAAGTGATGATGGGAATCTGTCTTAATAATGTGTTTAGCTAATGCACTACGTTCATCACTTTGCCTTATATAATAAATGTGTTCTCTAATTCTTTCTTTTAGTTTCCTATTTGTTTTTCCTATGTAGAACGCGTTGCATACCATGCAACGAGCTAAATAGACCACATTCTGTGTCTCACAATTAGCTGGTTCTTTCAAAAAATGAACGTAGTTTGTAACAGGATGTATAAACACATTTGTGTTATCAATGTATTCACATTGATTACATCTTGTGCAAGGTCTCGTGCCCAGATATACATCTTTAACACCAGATATATCATCTTCTCTGACTTTTCTATTATGACAAAGTATTTGTTTAAGGTCCTTTGTGTTCTTAAATACAAATTTTGGTGTCTCAACAACAATATCCCTAATATTTTCATCCAGCATAAGCACTCCAAAATGCTTCTTATAAACATCTGTAATTATATCGGTGTCTGTACTAAAATATATGGGAATTTTGACCACTTGTTTATTCTTAGGTTCATAGGTTCATAGGTTTATACTAGGCTATCTGCCCTAAGGCATTTATAAGCCTAGCCAAAAGTTTTGTGGCTTACGCCACCCCTTATATGAAAAAATAATGTGCCCATTAGTTTGTTGTGCCTCTGTCCAGCAGTAACACAGAGATGATTCCCGGGGTAAACCTACGATCTCCCATCCACATGTCAAGATTTCTCTTGAACAGAGCCAGCGAGGTGCTCTGCCTCACATGGACCGGGATTTTATTCCACAGCATAGGGAGTCCAATGATTCATTTCATGTGATTCAAAATTAATAATATAATCAGAGAAATATGGTTTAGCTATAGTTTGTCTAAGAGAATTGGTGATGGTTATAGCATCATCAATTTCCTTAGCTTTATAGCCCCTTTCAAGAAATCGAGTCTTCAGGCTGTCTAGCTCTTGAATAAAGCCTGTTTCCAATGGATTGAGTCTAGAGGCTCTCCTGGTCTGTCCTTTAACTACATTTCTGAAAATGTAACTGGGATGCATACTGGTTCTATGTAATAAGGTGTTCCTAAAACATGTTTTTCTATGTACTCCAGTATTTACCAAACCATTTTCAAATCTTTCTAGATTAACATCAAGAAAGGAGATCTTATGTGTAGAAAAATTCATGGTAAAATCTAAATATTCTGTTAAGAGTATTTAGTTGTTCATAGAATCTGACCAAGATTTCCTCATTTCCTCTCCATAGCAAAAACAAATCATCTACAAACCTTCTATAAAAACAGACATATTCTTTATAACTATCTAACTGAAATAATTTATTCTATTCCCAACAAGCCATGACTAAATTAGCATAGCTATTAGCACATTGTGTTCTCATGGCTACACCTTCTCGTTGAGAATAAATGACATCATCGAAGATGAAAACATTATTACTTGGAACTGTTTCTAAAAATAAACAAATTAAATCAATGTGCTTTAAAGTTATATCAGAATGTGACAATAAAAAGCTATGTATATCCCTTATACCATCCTCATTAGGTATCACTGTAAATAAACTTGCTACATCCAAAGTAACAAAATAAAAAGGGTTATCTTGATTTAAAGTTTTTAAATGTTCATATAAATCAATTAAAAATTGTTTACTGTCTTTTAGTATCTGAGGGCTACTATCAACGATGGGTCTTAAAAAATGTTCTATATAAATAGATAAAGGTTCTGTTACCCAGTTCCTACCTGAAACAATGGGTCTCATTGGAGGATGTTCAGAATCTTTATGGACTTTCGGTAGGCCATTAATGATGGGAATTAAAGGATGGTTAACTTTTAGAAACTTGAATAGATCTAAATCAATATATTTACTCATTAAAATATCATCTAACATGTCAAAAACTTTATAGACTTTATCTTCCACTACATGAAAATTAATAGCTTCATAAAACTTATTGTCTTGTAATAATGTATACATACTATCTTTATAGTCTTCTATGTCTAAAATAACCAAAGGACCACCTTTATCAGCCGGTCTTATAATTATTGAAGAGTCATTTCTTAAAGCATTCAGGGCTTGTCACTGTTTAAAGCTTAGATTCATTTTTCTTAACCTACATACATCTTGTGTCGTATTAGAATATATTTTATGAATGTCTTCCTCCACAAGTTTATTAAATACATCCAAATAGGAATTCAGTACAGGAATGTATGTACTGGGTGGTTTAAACATGGTATGTGAATTACTGGTAAAAACTTTGTCCTTATAATTAATTTTCAATTGAACATTTTGTGTAAATAATCTAGTATCAATAACGTCAGTTAAATTATTCCTACAGGCTGGTATGAAAGAAAGCCCTTTATTGAGGACTTGTATTTCAAACTTAGTTAAGACTTTATGTGACAAATTATGTATCAAGGATTCTACATTTTCTCCCACATTCTCTTCAATGTGGGACCTATATGTTCCCCTTCTGACCCTTTTCTCTTCTGTCTTCCCCGATTGTAAGATCTCTGTTGTTTGGGAGAATGTGTTAATTCTATGGGGAAAGGGGTTTGTGCTTTATTGGAAGTAGAGCCTCTGTTCAGTGTAGAACGATCTTTTGGTCTAACTGAAGGCTCACCAACTGGCAATTTATCACATGAAATCATGTTGTTATCTATACTAGAAGATGTGTTTAATGTGGACTTATTACTGGCTTCTTTATGTATGATGACTGAACCTATAACTGTAGAACTATTCATGCCCTCATTTTGTACATTAGCTGGTAATCTAACATTTCCCACTTGTGTGTTAACCTGTTCATTGTTATCAGAAAACATAACAGTATTAATATCATTAGGAATTTTATTAGAATAATTTAGTACAGTACAACTTGTTCTATCAGTGGTGCGCATGTTCCTAGAATCACTGTTATTAACAGAAACTGTTTGAGGCCAAGTGAACACATGACCTACTGTAAAATCCTTTGTATCTCTTAAGATTTTACTCTTTTTTTGTTCAAGCAACCTTTTCTCAAAAATGTGTATATTGTCCAGTATCTGTTCCAGACCTTGGTCAACATATTGCTTAGGATAATTATTAACAATGTCATTTCTTAGTTCTGATATAGTACTTCTCAAAATGTCCTCTTCAGGACGAAAAAAGTCATTGAGCAATTTCATATAGTTTTTACTAAGTTCCAGGTTCAACTGTTGCCATTTAAACAACAGGTCAGGATAGGTATTACCTGTTGTAGGCATTTTCAAGATGCGCAGTCCGTGTGGTACAATGTTTCTTGCTATGCAAACCTCGAAATGATAGCGCTGCAATTGCATCCTTTTGAGCTTGGTAAGGTTCAATTCCAAGTTGTTTAATGCCTCCATCAGCCCGACAAGACCTCCGTTATCATTGGTATTATCCTCGCTGCTTTCTGGAACTACATACAACGCTAACGGATTAATCGAACCAGAAATGACATCAAGGAAGCGTTCCGGTTTTGTAGCGTTACTTGAAACAGATTCCGGATTGTAAGGAAGTTCAATAGAAGTAACCTGTGTCTCAGCCATGTTTCCTGCGAGCTCCCAAAATAAAATACCGTATAACACTGATAAAATCCAACAACGGCAACTCAGCAGGAAAAGTGGTCCCCAAAAGATGTCAAAAAAGTACAATGAGACCAATAAAATAGTAAAAATCATCCACGGGACACACCACTGTACTGGAAACAAAGATAGCAATCACCACAAATGCGAAACTATTAATTCTTTAACAATAAGATAATAAGCGTAACTACAGCTTGAACTAAGTATAATTTCATTGTGCACAATGAGCACTTTCACCTCTAGGGCTTCATCAGACTTAGTAAAACAATTAACAACTCAATCTTAAATACCTTTGTACTCATTAAAAATTCATTACATCATATCCTGTTGAAGCGCTAATAAAATACATTTAAAACAACGTTTTAATAAAAGGTAAACATAAAAGTAAAAGGGGAACATATAGGTCCCACACTGAAGAGAATGTGGGAGAAAATGTAGAATCCTTGATACATAATTTGTCACATAAAGTCTTAACTAAGTTTGAAATACAAGTCCTCAATAAAGGGCTTTCTTTCATACCAGCCTGTAGGAATAATTTAACTGACGTTGTTATTGATACTAGATTATTTACATGAAATGTTCAATTGAAAATTAATTATAAGGACAAAGTTTTTAGCAGTAACTCACATACCATGTTTAAACCACCCAGTACATACATTCCTGTACTGAATTCCTATTTGGATGTATTTAATATTTTTCTATTTTTAGCTGTTAAACTACTTAATTACTTCTGTCTCTTATTTTATATACCTGTACTGAAGAAATTTGATAGTCTATGTATTCACCTTTATGAACTTACTAAAGGATAGCCTAAATGCCTGTTTTAGTTGTGTCTTACATTCCCTATGTAATTTTGAATGCCTGTTTTAGTTGTGTCTTAAATTCCCTATGTACTTTGAATGTACTTTTGTTAATATGCATTAGATACTGGAGCTTTTCTCCTCGGGCCTCCACTGAAAATGGACATGTATCCAGTTGGACTAGCCCAGTTAACAAATGTAAAAATAAATAAATAAATAATAAACTTGTGGAGGAAGACATTCATAAAATATATTCTAATATGACACAAGATGGATGTAGGTTAAGAAAAATGAATCTAAGCTTTAAACAGTGACAAGCCCTGAATGCTTTAAGAAATAACTCTTTAATAATTATAAGACCGGCTGATAAAGGTGGTCCTTTGGTTATTTTAGACATAGAAGACTATAAAGATAGTATGTACACATTATTACAAGACAATAAGTTTTATGAAGCTATTAATTTTCAAGTAGTGGAAGATAAAGTCTATAATATTTTTGACATGTTAGATGATATTTTAATGAGTAGATATATCGATTTAGATCTATTCAAGTTTCTAAAAATTAACCATCCTTTAATTCCCATCATTAATGGCCTACCGAAAGTGCATAAAGATTCTGAACATCCTCCAATGAGACCCATTGTTTCAGGTAGGAACTGGGTAACAGAACCTTTATCTATTTATATAGAACATTTTTTAAGACCCATCATTGATAGTAGGCCTCAGATACTAAAAGACAATAAACAATTTTTAATTGATTTATATGAACATTTAAAAACTTTAAATCAAGATACCCCTTTTTATGTTGTTACTTTGAATGTAACAAGTTTATTTACAGTGATACCTAATGAGGATGGTATAAGGGATATACATAGTTTTTTATTGTCACATTCTGATATAACTTTAAAGCACATTGATTTAATTTGTTTATTTTTAGAAACAGTTCCAAGTAATAATGTTTTCATCTTCGATGATGTCATTTATTCTCAACGAGAAGGTGTAGCCATGGCAACACCATGTGCTAATAGCTATGCTAATTTGGTCATGGCTTGTTGGGAAGAGAATAAATTATTTCAGTCAGATAGTTATAAAGAATATGTCTGTTTTTATAGAAGGTTTGTAGATGATTTGTTTTTGCTATGGAGAGGAAATGATGAATCCTTGGTCAGATTATATGAACAACTAAATACTTTAACAGAATATTTAGATTTCACCATGAATTTTTCTACACATAAGATCTCCTTTCTTGATGTTAATCTAGAAAGATTTGAAAATGGTTTGGTAAATACTGGAGTACATAGAAAAACATGTTTTAGGAACACCTTATTACATAGAGCCAGTATGCATCCCAGATATATTTTCAGAAATGTAGTTAAAGGACAGACCATGAGAGCCCCTAGACTCATTCCACTGGAAACAGGCTTTATTCAATAGCTAGACTGCCTGAAGACTCGATTTCTTGAAAGGGGTATAAAGCTAAGGAAATTGATGATGCTATAACCATCACCAATTCTCTTAGACAAACTGTAGCTAAACCATATTTCTCTGATTATATTATTAATTTTGAATCACATGAAATGAATCATTGGAATACACAAGTGGTCAAAAGTCCCATATATTTTAGTACAGACACCGATATAATTACAGATGTTTATAAGAAGCATTGGGGAGTGCTTATGCTGGATGAAAATATTAGGGATATTGTTGGTAAGACACCAAAATTTGTATTTAAGAACAAGAAGAACCTTAAACAAATACTTTGTCATAATAGAAAACTTAGAGAAGATGATATATCTGGTGTTAAATATGTATATCTGGGCACAAAACCTTGCACAAGATGTAATCAATGTGAATACATTGATAACACAAATGTGTTTATACATCCTATTACAAACTACGTTCATTTTTTGAAAGAACCAGCTAATTGTGAGACACAGAATGTGGTCTGTTTAGCTCGTTGCATGGTATGTGACGCGTTCTGTATAGGAAAAACAAATAGGAAACTAAAAGAGAGAATTAGAGAACACATTTATTATATAAGGCAAAGTGATGAACGTAGTGCATTAGCTAAACACATTATTAAGACAGATTCCCATCATCACTTTAAATTTACAGTATTACAGGTTATCAGTCCTAATGCTCGAGGTGGTAATATTTGTAATTACACAGAACGTACTGAGGTGAAATGGATTATCAAATTTAGAGCTGATAGACCACCAGGTATCAATGATAAAATTCCTTTAAAACCTATCCTGAGCAATAGAAGGCTGCAAGTATTTAAAGATAAATGAATGAGCAATGATTTTATTCTGAAATATGAATATTTTTAGATCATTTGTGCTTGAGATATATATACATATGTATATATTTTTATATGAAAAATTTTTTATATGAAATTAAAATTTGTATGAAATGCTATTTTTTCATATATTATGGTTGTTGTTATGTTTTTATATGTTTTTATATGTGACGCTTTAAGGTTTGCCATGATTTATAGTCTGAAACATTTTTGATTAATTAAGGCTTAAATCATTATTATTGTCATTTTCATTTTTACTTTTATGTTTACCTTTTATTAAAACGTTGTTTTAAATGTATTTTATTAGCGGTTCAACAGGATATGATGTAATGAATTTTTAATGAGTACAAAGGTATTTAAGATTGAGTTGTCAGTTGTTTTACTAAGTCTGATGAAGCCCTAGAGGTGAAAGCGGTCACTGTGTACAATAGAATTATACTTAGTTCAAGCTGTAGTTACGCTTATTATCTTATTGTTAAATAAATAAATATATAAATGATGGTAAAGGGGATTGTTGTTTAAAATTAGTCTTCTTACAGATGAAAGAAAAGAAACCCTTGCCTTTGCCCAAAAGAAGAAAATGAGTGATCCCATGATTGAAGACTTCTCTGTGGACATCTTAGAATGTTGCTTCACTGAACTGTGATCTGAGGCTATAATCTGTGGAACTATTTGCTAGTGCACATGGGATTTATGGATAGGACTCAAGAGTTTGAACAGATAGCATTTAATGGAACAGAAGTGCTCATTCTGTGACAGAAAATTACTTGGATTTCTTTAGAACCTTGAAGCAATGCCCTCTACTCCAGACCCTTAGCAAAAGGGGACTATATGCAAAATGGCAGCAAATACAAGATCAAGAGGTTTGCAGCTTCAAAGCCTTGGCTAATAATCCTGACAGTTAAGATAGCAGTGTGGGGGGGGGGTCATATGGACTGATACAGATTACTGGTCCCAAAGCTAGAAGGATGAAAAGTGAAGGGAAAATGAAGCTTTATGGTATGATAAAAAGAGTTATGCTCAAAGGACTCTTTAAAAAGCAAACTGAGAGATTTTGCATTTCTTGATAGCTGGATAAATTTTTCTTTCTCTAGGCCACTATCAGTTAACCCCTATGCAATTCATATTGCCGTTATGCCAGTTTTGGTTGAATGTAGTACGTTGCAAAAAGAAATTCCTATCCTAGAGGCTTTTACTGTCTATCTAAAGTTCACATTGAGGTCCTGCATTTATAATCCATATGTTACTGTACAATATTACCTACTATCTGTCTCCATTGTTTAATTATGCTCATGTTCTACAAATTGTCTTGTAAATTTATCCAATATGTGTATTTAATAAGTGCTTTGTATGTATTCCTCGATTTTGTTAAGTTCCAAATTCACGGTTGAAAATGATCATAGGCTCAGTCCACTTATTTGGATAACAAACAAATACACACAAACAATCAATCAGACAAACAAACTAGCAATAAATAAATAAATATATAAAGACATAAATAATACAGAAAAAAATAGGAGTTAAGTCATGATATTCTAGGTGGTACCAGCAAGGCCAGACTTCTGGACATGGTAATAATTAAATGCAATAATTAAATGTTCAGATGAAAGTCCTGTTAGACAGCAGTTGTGTGGTGTAGAGTATAGGGAATGAATACAAAAAAAAGGCAGATGTTGTTTTAAAAATTAAAGAACAGCGGATTGTGCAGAGATGAAAAATATGGTCAAATGTGACCAAGTTAGGGTGATGGGGGCAAACAGAAAAGTAAACAGTACATATGGATATGTGTGGGATGGAGTACTCCAGATTATAGCTATAGGGTTTATGACATGAAAAAAATGAGAATCCTAATGTGATAATGTACTAAAGTGAGTCAAGTAGTAAGACAAAAAAGGGCCTACAAGTAGAAAGGATGGGAGAGGTGGTGGAAGAAGCAAGTAGAAGGCCATTAATGGAAGAGAGGACAGAAAAAATAGTTAAGAGAGTTGTCAGAGGGGAGAAGAAAGGTGTTAGAGTATTTTAGGTGTATGGTAGAAAATATGAAGAGGAACCTAGCCAAGATGGAAAAAGATGAGAGCGGAAATTACTGAAGAGTGTGACTAAGTAGAGATGCTGAATGAAATCTTCATTCAGTCTTTATGAAGGAAGGCAAGATGTTGGATGACAGAGATGGAAGAGCAGAACAATGACACCAGGATATAGTAAGGACAGGATGTGACCACAATCTGATTAGTGAATGTGTTCACAAAAACTTTGACAGCAAAACACTTACCAGTAGAGAAATGCCCGAGGACAGGAATACAGTGAGAGTGGCATTCTTTTGGGAGGGAAAAGATACACATGTTTGGGGAGCACATTGAGAAGTGAGATCCCTTTGGTGGAGACTGAATAAACCACTACTAGGTTAGAAGGAAGAAGATGGGGATGTTAGCTGGCAATGCCCTTTGTGGAAGTGAAGGATGACTAGTCTAGACATCCCACTGCACATCCCACTTTAGCTCTGCAAGCCTGGTGTCCATAGGCAACAGCGTAGGGTTAAGCAGAATACCCTTGAACAACTCTATGGCCAACCTTCATTCCAGTAATGGGCAATGCATGTACCACTTGAGAGGGTGGGGCTAACGGTCAACAGGAATCAGGGGTAAAGAGTTTGCTATAAAAAAATATATCAATCTTCATGACTTTGTACGCCTGCAACATAGGAAAATTTGAAAAGGGAAGACTTATAGATATGATCTATTAAGATGTCTGATTAAGTATCTGCTGGGAACCTGGAGCTAATTAGGACAGGTCAAAAAGTAAAAAGGTAAACTGTGCATTGCTTAGTTCATTGTAGAAGACTGTGGTAAACGAAATGATGTCAAGAATAAGGAAAGTAACAAATGGAGTACTGCACGTACCTGTCATGTGCAGAAGACTCTTCACCTTCTTATTTTCAGACAAATTCAAGGGAACAGAGAAGCAGGATCATCTCTTTATTGATGACACAAACAGGTGCAAGACTGAAGTCTGCAGAGCAGTTTGAAGAAGTGTTTGGAAATGGTAAGGTGGCGATACCATCTGGGAAAGTGAATGCCAAAAGACAAGAGGAAGTACTTTGAGGTGTTGATTACACAGAATTTGGACCACCCAGATCAGTGTGGCAAAGCAGAATCAGGACTAAACATAATGCAATGGTGTATGCATAGGGAAAATACTTCTGAAGGTAAAAAGAGATGCTTCCATTGTATAGATTACTGCTCAAATCATGCCATAGATTCTGGGTGCATTTCTACAGTCCATATAAGGAAATGGCCATCAGGCTGGAAAAGAAGTCCAGAGGAGAACCACCATGAGGAATGAAGCTATACATGCCTGCCAATCATGCAGGAGGTTAAGTATTCATGGACATGCACGAGTATGGAATGGAAAGGACGGCAGGCACAGATTATGATACCAGAAAACAGAAAAGATGTGGAGACTTGATGGCTGTACAACATCATGCCAAGCAAATAGCTTTCTGTTTGATCCAGAGGGATAAAGCCGTTACAGTGACTGCAGTAACCAGAGACTGACTGGCGACTTAAATGATAGACCAGTCTTCTGGTAATGGTGGAAGTGAGCAGCTGGCAACAAATCATTTGTGTAGTAGTAAAAGAGTTATTTTGGGTCAGTGCTGTATTACTGCACAGTGCAGGATAGGTGTTACTGGAACAGCACAGGATCAAGGCACCTGTCCTTGCACATAGTATGAGAGGTTGAACATGAATAAAAGTGTCATTGCTTAGTGTCCAGCATTGTTAGCATATTGTCAGGGCTGCCAGAGAGTGGCACTGCAAAACCCTGCTAGCTACTTTAGGATACAATATCATGACCTTAGCACAGGAAACATAGGAAAATATTTATGGTTTATTGTAGTGCATCTGACCTGATTACATACAAACTGGGAGTAAATGCATAGCAGGAGCTACCTCTGACACAGATATGTTTAAATTACAGAGTGGCCAGAAAACAAGCCTCTTCTAGTAGCAGGACAGATTTTTATTCAATGACAAGTTGTAGTCTGGAAAAAAGTAATCACTTGTACTGGAGAAATAGTGTAACAATACTGACAGTACAGTGAAAGGCAAATATTATACCTAGATGTTGCTAATAATATGGTTTTAATTGTAATAAAGGAATTAGACAATAGCAAAGTATTTTTTGAGGCTGAAAACATCCACTTGAGTTTAAGGAAGAACAAAGCATAAGTTGTTTGCATTTAATGTAAAAAAGACATCTGTTTCCCCATGTCTTGACGTTCCTCTGATCATGTAATAAAGTACAGCTGGATTAAAACAGCAGGCATAACAGTACTGTAGCAGAAAAGTGGAATATACCTGGTCAAGCTTATGTGTGATTCTTATTACTCATTAAACTGGGCATGCTGTCATTTGTTCTGACACTTCTGGCTTATAAATGCTTGAAATCAGCATAGGAACTATTTAGTTATTATCTCATAGGACTGAGGTTATCTAGAGAATAAATGAGTCGACACTTTTCCCTTTAGTATTTCGGTAGATTTATTAAAACCCTTGGATAGCAATAAGCAGCCTAGGATGTGATAAAACAGCTTGCATTTGCTGTTGCTACAGAATGCCTTGACCTTTGAAGCAACTGACAGTAATAAAACAGGGAAACCTATCTAATACTGCTTGTTCAACAAGAAGTTACCTCTGCTGCATTTGGCCCAATTTGCAAGGAAGCTAAAGGTGCTGCTAATAACATCCGAGCTTCAACCCTTTAATGCATGCCCTTGAAAGGAACACTTCAACAAAATATTTCTTGGAATCAATAGACCAACATTAGTTCTTCCTGTATGGCTTATGAGCAATTAATTGGGTTACTCAGTATGGGTTTTTAAAAGCAGCACATAAGCTGAAAGGAGGTTATTAACAAGGCTGTCACTGGAGCTCCAGTCACATCCTGTGATCTTGGATAGTGCTGAAAAACAGGCTCATGTGTAATGGTTTGTGTTGCTTTCTCATTCGCAGAGACAGGCAGCTATGTAAAAGGTCAGCATGATAAATGGCAAATAGCATCTTTTAAGCCTTTTTACAACATGACTGCTGATAAATTTTAGGTCTATGTTTCTAAACGTAATCTATCTCCTTTAATCAATTTTAGCTTTTACTGCATGAAGGGATGAATTGTGCATTGTATAGCAACATGTTTGAATAAAGTGCGTGCTGTGACTAGAGTACTGTTTTAACTAGTAGTACAGAGGGTAGAGTTGAAAGGCAAGGGCATATTAGCAAAGTGTGGCATTTCTGTTGTAATTTCATAATTTATTTCTTTTTGCAGGTATATACTTTTACAGCTTTGGAACTGCTAAAAACTCCATAATGGTTATTATTTAACAAAAGGAGTAACTAACTAGGATGTAATTAGTTGATTCAGCTGTCTCATACGAACAATTTTAAACCATTGCTTATTTTAATGTCTCTTCTTCTGAAGCAGGTAATGTGTATCACTTGACTGTTAAATAATTGCATATAGTATTCTGTCAGACATATTTATTTAAAGCTAGAGAGAAAGCAGAAATGTATCAGCCTGACAAACATTTGCTTCTTTGACTACATGGATGAATAAGTGAGAAGTGCAGGTATTTGTTACAACTGGAGGCGAGATTCTCATATGAATTAATAGGCTGTACCTACCAGATTGTCAGCACTGACCTCCTCTTCACATAACCATGTCCACTTTGCTCTAAATTAGGAAAGAAGACATCTTACTCTGAGAAACTTTAGAAATCCCTGCTCAGACCTCAAAGGCCTTCAAGATGTAGACTGGATATACAGGATACTCAGTGTCACACTTAGAACAAAACAGCTTCCATAGACACAACACACAGTTGAAGAGCAACAGGGGCTCACCCAGTTGGCAGACCTGTGCCTTTAAGGCAGTAAAGCTGAGCCAGCACATCTGATAATGTTCTGGTCATAGGTAATTGCATAGTTAGATAAGTAGATACGACATTCACCAGAGTGAGAAAGGATAGATTAATAATAAACTGTCTGTCAAGTGCCAGGATCTACCATGTCACTTGAGCCTTGAAGTCCCTTCACCTAAGATCCTCAGGTAGACATATAACTTGCTTATTGTATACATGGGAGTATATGACGTCACACACTCTCTTCTTGGCTCATGTGAAGATGGACATATTGGAGCTCTTAGAATGTGAATCTAAGTTTGTAAGAAACTAGTATTCAGCAGCATTTTGCTATCAGCAAGAATGATGCTGTATTACAGACCAACACAATCTATTTTAACTTTTGAATTAGTGACTGGTGCCATTTTAAGTGGGTCTTATGTATATCACCCTGGGAAGAGATGAATGATAGTGCTGCCTGATTTGCTAGGGATGGCCTTCACCTCTTTCTTTGTAACTTTCACATATTGGTCAAAACTATTTCTTCTCCCATAGTTCAGTTTTTAGGCAAGGTTAGTCTTTTCAAACTACCAACAAAATAAATTAAAACCAATACTATTTAAGGTAGCATGGCTCAATGCTAGAAGCCTGACAAAGAAAATGCAGTCTTTACAGCCCTTCCTGATCACATATATATGGATATCTGCATGACTACTGAAACATGGTTTCATTGCAGTGGTAGTACCCCCACAGTGCCAGGTTTTAATGACTAACAATCCTTTAGACCCACCATCAAAAAATAAAGTGTTGCTGGAGGGAGCATGTCTATTTTCCTAAGAAGCCCATTCACATCTCGACTCATAAGGCAAGACAATACTGTTGAGCTCCTCCACATCGTACATCGTACTTACAGTCAAAAAGAATGTGAATCGCATGATTTCCAGCTGCACCTCCTCCATTTCACCCACAGCCCACCTGGCACATCCAATCAAACCGAAATTCTTCCAATTTTAACAAAGAACTATTTTCCTGAGGGATTTCAGCTATCCTTCCATTAACTGGGGAATCTGTATTACCACAAATAAGTATGCACAACTCCTGCCAGATTTTTTAACTAGAGGATCAAACTTATTGGATGTAGTCCTCACCAGTATAACCCCACTCTGCTTTACAACTGTAATTGATGGAATTGGTCAAATCTAACCACTGTTCAGGAGTATTCACTCTAAAGACAATACCTAGTTTACCATCAAACCAATCTGTCTTCAGAGACTGTTCTAAGGAAATTCTATTACAGGAAGGCAATGAACTGCTGAAATTAAAGCACCCCCTCCTGTCAGTGATCCTGTCTCATACACACTAGCTACATTTGTGAATAGTCTCAATGCTCATCTCAATGCATGCATTCATTCATCCGGCCCCCTCAGAAACAAATGCAATGCCAAGTTAAGGAATAAACCCCATGTGACCGAACCACATAATAAACAAACTATAGAATAAGAAGATGGACTATTTTGTCCATAATAAAAAACATAATGCAGTAAGCTCTAAAAGATTAATAAAGAACTCAGAAGCAAAATTATATCCTCCAAAGATAGCTATGAACTGACAAACTGGCACCTATGTCTAGGACAAACACAAAGCTTTTTTCAACTATTTTAGAAATCTTAGAAGCAATATTGAACAATGCCATAAATAAAAGCATAATAAAAACAAATATTCATCCTTAGAAGATATAGCCATCATTATAGTAGATAAATTTAGGTCATACCTATTGTCCTTATCTCCCTCTAACTTCTGCCCTATTGTCCTTATCTCCCTCTAACTTCTGCCCTATTGTCCTTATCTCCCTCTAACATCTGCTACTTATTAGTATGCCCACTGACTTGCATACTTCAGAGCAAGGCTTAAGGACTCTCAAAAAAAAAAAACTAGAAATTATACACCTATAAAGCTCACCAGCCTTATCTGTAAAGCAATGGACAGTATAATTATGGAATTAATTAACAAGGACATCAGCAATCTAGAATCCCTTGACTCATATCAGTTTGGATTTGCTAAAGATGGGTTGATCTCTTTGAACTAGTCACTGATGTATTGGATACAGGCATATCAGTTCACACTGCTTATCTCAACCTGACCAAAGCCTTTGGGATCATCTAACATTTCAACATTTTTAACAAGTTAATTAAATGAAATTTAACCCCCCTGTGTTACACACTGGATTGAAAAGTGACTTCCTGGCAGAACCCAGTCTAATATTGTAGAAGGCATACTGTCATTGAAAATGGTTGTCACTAGTAGTGTTCTTAGAAATCATTCCTTGGACAACTTTTCTTTAGTATTTACTTCTCTCATATCTATCAAGGCTGCTGTCAAAGCCTTGTGACTGACCAAGTTTGCTGTTGGCTGTAAGTGTATAGCTGTCATAAACTCTCCATTTGACTTCCAAATTCTCCACGAGGGCCTAATATACAGAAAGGGATGGTTCTTGGGTGACTACCTTAATCTAAACGCCAAGAAATGTAGTATTGTGTCATTTTGCAAACATGGACATTTATGTACATACCATATGGATGCCACCACTTTGAAAGTCAACATAGTCATTAGGGACCTGGACACTGCGACCGTCAATGAACTATCCTTTCCTCACTATGTATCCAGTGTCTTAAAGAAGTCCTTTCATCTAGCCAGACTGATTACCAAGGGAGTGTCATCTAGCTCAAAGAAAGTTATCATCCCTCTGCACTCCGCTCTCTCATTAGCTCCATAATAGAACATAATGCCCAATTCTGTATGTACTTGTCTATGCATGTGACTCAGTTTGAAAGGCTAAATCATTTCCTCACTAAGGGATTCAAGGGCACATCTTCTGTCTGCAGTACAGATGTCTTTCTTAAAGCACTTCCCTCTTTGGTTTCCTACAGACTGCTGAGGGTGTATGTCTGCCTAAAATGATGCAGTCCTGTGTGGCTTCCTGCACAACTGTAAAACAAACAGCCTCCTCAGCACCCGCCATATGGAAATATGCATCTGCTCTATCATAAACATGACCTGATGCTGAGATAGTGATCGTTTTCCGTGAATCCATCTTTTATGGAGTAAGCTTTCCATACAGGTAAAGCAAAGAACCTCCCTGACCCTCTTCAAGGACAACTTGAAGGTCTATGTTCATTAGACAAATATCTATTACGTGTCAAAGCCCAGCAATTCTGCTGTCAAACCACTACTCTGCTACCACCTCCCCAAATCCTGGAACTCCATTCCACTAGCAGTAGGACAAGAACACTTCCTAAAATCTTTTAAAACAAAACTAAAAGTCCAACCTACTCAGTTACCAGCTGTGTACATGTGAAGCCCCTGGATAATCTCCAGACCCTTACTGTCACCCCACCTTTATGTAACTGGCCATAATGCAGCTACTTCTTCTCTATCTGTAACTATCTATCATTTATTCCTCTCCATTACTATCTATGCCTCCCTTTTACCTGGACCTCCACATTACTCCTTATAATTTGTAACCATCTTCATCCTATAATTACTTCACTGTCTCCTACTCAATATCTATTTACAGCTGATTCCATTTGGAAGTATCTAGGCTCTTATAAACTTGATATTAGCTAATATTTTACTGTATTTTTCATTTAGCTGTCATATTTTCATTAACTGTCATATCATTAAAATTCTATATATATTCTTTTACTATTCTATATATGTATATTTAGTATTCTGTTATGCACATTTATTATTTTTCAACTGTCATGGCATTACTAACCTATGTATGTATGTACTTTTATTATGTAAATCTTGTATGACTGCCTTTTACTCATTCTGTAAAGTGGGCATTTCTGCCCGAGCCTCCACTGAAAATGTAATTTGTGCCAGTCAAACATTCCAGGAAAAGAAATTAACTAACTAAATAAATAAATAAATACATAAAATAAATAAACTTAGACAAATGTCTGTGAAATCATCAATTCACCTCTGCTCTGATCCCTGAAACCCTCAGTGAAGGTACACAGAAATAGGTAGCTGTTATCCATGCAGCGCTGTACTGACAAAATAAAATCCTGAGGCTACAGGTGATGTACTTCATTAACAACCTAGCAGGAACCCATGATCCTGTACAGCAAACAGAATATTTTCAAAATTAATATTCTAATGTATTTATGTGTTGATTTGTTGATTTATTGATTATTATTGATTGCTGTTTGTTAGTATGTTTATTCAGTATGTAAGTAGACCAATCTATATGCACCAATCTCAACTGCAAAGTGGGAAGACAGTGGGAGCAGAAGTATAAAGTTACAGTCTTTACCTGCCCTTGTTTGTATAGGTTAGTTGTAAGGAATATGGATTGCAGTATAAATATTATCATATATTTCAGTTATGATGCATGTGTACAGTAATGATCCTTGTGAATAAGATGCACAAAGATAAATCTATCCAATTCTTGCTACTTTAGACATTTATCAGCTACTTAATACTTGCAATGTTACCTACATTCATTGTACTTCCATGTTCTGTGCTTATAGCACAGGGCACATTTTTTTTTCCCAAAAGAGACATTTGTCACCTAGAAAACCAGATGCTTTTCAATGCAGTAAAAGAGACTGTGAAGTATCTAAGAAGCATTGAAGCATTTAAAATGTCAACATTAAGCAGTGGTATGAACTACATTTTTATGTCTAATATCTGTATCTTCAAAAATGTTTGAACTTTAATCTAGCTTATCCTAGTTTAGCTATGATGATGCTATTACAGAACCATGGCTGAATCCAGTAGGAAGCTTTTTATTCTTCCCATTTGCGAGGCCTTACCCAATTCTTGATCACATAATTTGGACAGGACTGTGTCATGGGTTCATAGGTTCATAGGTTCATAAATATATACTAGGCTAATGACCATTAGGGCCTTTATAATCCTGACCATGCCATTCAACCCAACCCAATGGTAATCCTGGGTATCATGGATGTTTATTAGGATGGTATATTATTTTGGAATTTTCTGTGGGTTATGGGGGAGAATCTTAGTTTGGGCATTATTGTCTGCCTCTGTCTGTCAGGGACATGTGGGTCACACTTGGAGTGAATTTCCAGTTTTGAATTCATTATTTAAGATAACAGAGCATGAGGATCCTCTGAAACACATATCTGTCTCACCAGCATGTTCATAGGTTCATAGGTTCATAGGTTTATACTAGGCTATCTGCCCTAAGGCATTTATAAGCCTAGCCCAAATTTTTGTGGCGTACGCCACCCCTTATATGAAAAAATACTGTGCCCATTAGTTTGTTGTGCCTCTGTCCAGCAGTGACACAGAGATGATTCCCGGGATAAACCTACGATCTCCCATCCACAGGTCAAGATTTCTCTTGAACAGAGCCAGCGAGGTGCTCTGCCTCACATGGATCGGGATTTTATTCCACAGCATAGGGAGTCTCTGAGTGATAAATCTATCCCTCCAGCACGTCCTATTTATATCCGTGCTAAGGTTTAAGTCACTTGCTCTAGTGGTTTTGGTGGATTTGGATTTTTTGAGGTGGAGCATGTCCATTAATTCCGGGTTGGACATGGCCTTGTATGTCAGGCACATGTCACCTCTGAGCAGACGATATGCAACTGTATAGAGCTGGAGTTTCTTCAATCTGGCAGCATATGACAGATTTTGGAGTCCCTTTATGCTTTTGGTGAGGAACTTTTGGGGTATCTCCAATTGCTGCAGATGTCGGGTGAGATACATCCCGAATGGGGCATTGTACTCGATCATTGGTCTAATAAGTGAAGAGTACAGGGGAACAATGACCTCACTAGATCTGGATGTGAATCCCTTCATGATCAGGTGGGCAATGTAGAAGGTCTTTCTAACCACTTTAGCAATGTGAGTGTCAAAAGAAAGGCCACTGTCAACCTGGGTCCCCAGGTCCCTGATAACCTCTTCTGTGCTTAGTGGATTGCCACCTATATGGTAGCTTGGGGTTACCTTGTTTTCCCGAAGGGTATGACTATACATTTTTTGGCGTTTAACTTCAGGCCATGGCTCTGGCACCAGCTATCTGTTTCCGTGAGTCCCTTCTGAAGGATATCCGTGTCCGATGCACTTTCCACTATGGCGCCCAGTTTGCAGTCGTCTGCAAACTTTGTCAGCCAAAGTCCTCCCATGTTGGCCTGTATTTCTGAGAAGTAGATGCCGAACAATAGGGGGCCAAGGACCGAGCCCTGTGGGACACCACTTGTGACTGGCTTGGAGTCTGACATAGCGCCAGCAACTCTGACTCTGTGGGTTCTGTCCTTAAGCCAGTTTGCAACCCATCTTGTGACATATGGGTTTACATTTAAGCTGGTAAGTTTTTCTACAAAACCCGAGTGGAGTATTGTGTCGAAGGCCTTTGCAAGGTCAAGGTAGGCTGTATGGACTGCCTTTCCCTCATCAATGGCCTTGGTGACTGTTTCGAAGAAGTCGACCAAGTTCAAAAGGCATGATCTGCCCTTGACGAAGCCAAACTGGGTCGGGTCCAATGTCTGCAAGTCCTCTATATCTTTGTTTATGAGCTCCATTATGATCCTCTCCATAGCTTTGCAGACTAGACTTGTTAAGCTTATGGGGCGGTAATTACCAGGGTCCGTAGAGGCACCGCCTTTGTGGAGTGGGACCACAGTTGCCATATGCCACTCCTTGGGCATGTATCCTGTGGTAAGGCTGAGATTAAACAGCTGCCTTATGTGCGGGTTTAATTCCTCATTTAGCTTGTGTAGCACACAGCCAGGGACACCATCCGGTCCCATTGATGCTGTGTTTTTAGCTTTAGAGAGCAGCTTTCACCTGCGCATTTGAGATGTCTGGGAGGCTACACTCTGCTGGGATAGTTATCTCTCCTTTAGGGGGGAGAGGGGGGGTGAAGTTTGCACTGAACCTGTCTGCCAGTATGTTGGCAATGTCTGTGGGTTCAGTGATTTTTGTATCATTTTGGACTAATTCTGAGCACATCTGGGAGTTTCCACCCAGGTTCCTAACATAGCTGAAAAAGGCCTTATGATTGTCCTTTGAATCCATGGCAATTTTTCTCTCAAAATTGGCCTTAGTTGATTTTGTGAGTGCTTGTATTTTTTTTACTAATAATGATCAGGGGTGACTTCCCTTTTATGGATTTTGTTCTATCATGTAATAGCTTTCTCCTCTTATTGTAAAGTTTGTTGATGGTTGAGTTCCACCAGACTGGACGTTTGCCCTTTGTGGAAAGAGTCTTGGTTTTATTTGGGATTGCCTGATCCATGCAGTCCTGGAGATGTTCATAGAAGGCATTTGTAAGGGCTTCTGCAGCTTGGGTTGTGGTTTCCACTGGCTCAGGGGCCTTGAAGGATACCACACCAGTCTTGAGTAGTGTGAAGTTTGCTTTAGAGAAGTTCTTCACTGTGGTCTTTTTTGTTTGGGGTGGGGGCGGGATGTGGATTTCCAGTGAGATTAGTTTATGATCAGATCTCACCAATGAGGGATATACTTCCAGTGTGGAGCATTTTGTCCCCATGTTTGTGATAATGAGATCTAGTATATTTTCTCCTCTCATGGTAACGGTGACTAGCTGTTCCATGGCATTTGAATTTATGAACTCCAGGAACCGTTGGGCTAGAAAGTTAGGGCTTGAGTAATGTTCCCAGTCTATATTCGGGTAGTTGAAGTCACCCAATATGATGGTGTTTGGAGATACATTTATACCCTCCAGTGTCTTCAGGAAGGCTGTGTGGGGTTCCTGAGTTTGAGAGGGTGGCCTGTAGCATGCTACAATTTGTAGAGCAGTTTTGCCTATGGTTAGTTGCACCTGGATGGTTTCCGAGCTTAGATGCGTTGCCACCAACCTGGAGGTGTGGGTATCCTTTATGAATATGGATACACCCCCTCCTTTTGTGGTGTGGTCCGGGTTTTGGGGCCGGAATGCATGATATGAGGTAAAACCTAATAGTGCCGGGGTGCTCTCAGGAGCCTTGAACCAGGTTTCAGTTACAGCACAGACATCGATGTTCTCCATACTAAGAAGGGCCTCGAGTGCGTGCATTTTGAGATTTAGACTTCTGGAATTGAGCAGCATTACCCTCAGTTTCTTCCCATTTTTGTTTTCTAGGGTGGTAGGTTTAGAATTTGAGCCTTGCCTAAAAAAGGCAGTATAGGGGTGGCAAGAGCCTTAGCCAATATCCGGAATCCCAGGGGTGACAGGTGCAAGCCATCCCTTCCGAAGCAGCGTGGCTTGTCAAGCATGTCATCCCAGGCAGACAGACACTGGATCCCCTTTGAATGACACCAGACATTAAGTCAATTGTTAAAGCTGATCATCTTGTCTCTATATTGTGGCATCATTCTTGGTGAAGGAAGGATACTGCTCAGGGTCAGGGTCATACCTGCCTGGGCTACATAATCAGAGAGTTCCTCTATGTCTCTTTTCATGTAGTCCAGGGAGGTACGTCTCAGGTCGTTCACACCAGCATGGACAATGACTGTGTCATATTTGTACTTGCCGTGGAGTGACCAGAGTGCTTGTGTTATGTGGCGGATTCTAGTGCCCGATAGGCAGCTTACTGTGACCCTCTCCTTGTTCATGTAAAAAGCAACATTTAAATCCTTGGATCTAGTTGATGCCGTTCATTTTGTCGACGTGCATAAGGTCCATCAGGGCTGGATCCGGGAATGCCTTTTTGTGCTGGACATAGATCACCTCTCAATAACCTGTAAGAGACTGACTATAGAGGTACAGCTTTAAGCCAATTTGTATAGCATAATGTGTTTATACCCTGGATTCTCCTGGTAAGGAACATTTGTGATCATTCCAGCTGTTACATCTGTTTGGTCAAGTACATGTCAGAGGAGGCATTATACTAAATTATGGGTCTGATAAGGGCCAAATAAAGTGGCACTATGACTTCTCTGGACCTACATGTCATCCACTTACTGATAAGCCTGGCGACAGAGATGATTTTCTTACTACTTTGGCCATGTTAGTCAAAGGCCAGATTACTGTATACATATGTTCACAGATCCCTGACTACCCAGTCAGCTCTTAGTGGTGTCTTATCGATGTAGTAGTTAGCCTGGGTTGTAGTATTTCCAAAAGGCACTATAATGCATTTCTTGGCATTGGGTTTTAATCCATGACTTTGGCATCACTCATTTGTCTGTGTTAGACCCTCTTGTAAGATGTTTGTGTCATGGGGGGATTTATGATAGCTCCCAATTTGCAGTCATCTGTGAACTTGGTCAATGAAAGGCACTTGACATTAACCTTTATCCCTGAGAAGTAGATGCCAAATAGGAATGGTCCCAGCATGGAGCCCTGAGGTACCCCACTGGTGACCAGTCACTTTGTAGAGGTAGTCTCACCAATCCTGTCTTCCTAGGTCCTGTCTGTGATCCAGGTGGTAATCCAGTGAATTATATAAGGGTTTATGCCCAGTTTGGTGAGTCTGTCAACTAAACCCACATGAGGTATTGTATTGAATGCATTAGGCAGGCCCAGGTAAGTGGTATGCACTGATTTCCCCTCATCTACCGCCTTGGTGACCTTCTCAAAGAAGTCCACCGGGTTCAGAAAGCTTTACTGGAAAAGCTCACCAAGACTCTGACACAACTTGCTGTGAGGAAAAGGTCAGTTTGCTTTTGCTTTCTTGTATTTTGTATTACTTTATTGCCTTCTTCTATTTTGTATACTGCCATTGTTTTCTTTACACTGTGTTTTACTTGTATTCTGTTTTGAGTTGCATTCTAAAACTTGGAAAGAGACCACCACAGCTGTGTCTCTTGTGAGTCAGACAGAATTTTTTTCCCACCCTCACATACAGTTGCTGTTGTGTTCTTAAACACAACTGTCTTTCTATTTGCTTGCCCCTTATGTTAATTTGAAAGCATATCTCTTTCCATCTACCCTTTCACTGGCTGTTACAAGTAAGCACAAAATTATCATTTTGTGAAATCTCTCCCATTCAAATATTTAAATTTATTGGCAATCCCACTGTATTCCACAGAGCCATAAAACAAAAGTGCCTACCCCCTTTCAATATAGCTTGCTCTTATAAAATTAGTAGCTCTCCACTTAGACAGCTAAAACTTTAATTATCCCCTTTTTCATGTCAAACCTCTTAGAGCACACTGCAGTGTATATAATAATAACCCACTTTTTTCATCTTAGCTTTAAACATCTATTGCAAGACCACCAGTTACTGGAGAGCCCACATTCTGCCACTCAGTACTCTTAGTGGGATTAGTGGTTTGGTTTTCTACCAGTGAGAGAAGGAGCACAGGGATATAATTGCTTGGAGACTGCTGATCACCAGAAAACCTAATAACTGCTTCATAGGTAAACACCTATGAACCTTCCCTTGGGAAAGCCGAATTGGGTTGGGTCCAATGTCTGAAGGTTGTCTATATCTTTGTTGATCATTTTTATGATAATGCATTCTATAGCTTTGCAAAATAGACTAGAAAGACTAATGGGTTTGTAGTTTTTGATGCTGGTTGATGGTCCACCCTCATGAAGTGGGATAACTGCTGCAAGACTCCATTCTCATGGTGGTACAAAGCCAGTTTTGAGGCTATAGTTGAAAAGTGACTCAAGCGGTCCTGATACATCAGGTTTCAAGCTATGTAGGACACTCCCCAGAATACTGTCTAGGCCCAGTGAGGCTGTGTTTTTGGCCTTAGCAAGCACCACCAGGACCTACTCCCTGTTAATAGTTGGGGAGGGTCATGCTAGTAGATATTTCATGGGTGGAGGTGGGGTAGTGCAGTTGAAGTTTTTGCTGAATTTGTCAGCCAGCAAATTCACTATGTCTCTCTGCTCAATGAAGGTAGAACCACTGACCACCATTTCAGCACATGGCTGTGTGCTGCCTCTGAGATTTCAGACATAGCTTTAGAAGGCCTTGTGTTTGTCTTTAGCCTGTGAATTTATCTTGACCTTATAAGTGGCTTAGTTGAACTTAATTAGTAATATTATTTTCCTGTTTAATTTACTTAGAAAATTCTTCCTGAATTTAGCCATTGCTTTTTTCATTTTGTTATATACCCTAATATGTTTTGAATTCCATTAGCATGTTTTTTTTTACAGTTTGTTTTGGGCTTACTTCTAGTTGGTACAGCAGCCTCTATTTAGCCATTTACATTATTTTACAGGGTCTCTGTGAATAATTTCACATAAGTTGCTGAGAACTTGGGGTTGGGAGGGGTACTGAATTTTGACAAACTATTGCTTAGTAGGATGCAGTTTGTCATGGAATTGTTCTTAACTGTCACAGCATTTGCTGAGGTTAGTGAGTTGATTTTTATTTTGAAAGAGATATACCTGTGGTGTGACTTCACCAGCAAGAACTTGACTCTGTAAGGGATGGGTGCAGCACTCTACCATACTGGTGAATACCAGGTCAGTATGTTTGAACCTCTGGTGGGTGTACGCACTCTCTGCGCAAGGGTATTTGTGTTAATAAAGTCCAGTAATCATTGCGTCTGCGAGTCTGAGGCAGTGCATGTTTCCCAGTCTATAGAGGAGTAGTTAAAGTCTCCCATAAAATGGGTATTTGGTTTAAAGATGAGTGTCTCCAATATGTCTAGGTACTAATTATTGGAATCTAGGGATGTAGAGTGTGACCTATAGTTTTATAGGATATTCTATGGAACTTTTGCGATGGTAATTTGCATCTGGAAAATTCCAGGTCATGGCATTGTCCTGTTTAACCAACCTAGAGTTAGGTAATATAGATTGAGATTCCTCTGCCATTTGTCTCTGTCTATGCAGATGGGCTAAATGTGTGGAAGACATAGAAGCCTTGCACTACCAGAGTACTTTCTGCAGATTTAAGCCCTGTCTTGGTAATGGCAGGGATGTCTATATTCTCCAGAGTGAGGAGAGCTTGTAGGGTGTGGAGTTTCTTGTTTAGGCCTTTAGCAGTGAGCCTTAACACCTTTAGATTTGTTTGGGTTATATTTGCAATGTCAGTAGGTTCATAGGTTGGTACTAGGCTATCGGCCCTAGGGCCTATACAAGCCAAGCCATAACAATTCCCTGGCTATTTCTTCCCACACTATTTACTTACCTGGACCTCTGTCTAGCAGGGCGACTGACATGATCTCCGGGGTGAATTTCCTTTCTCCCATCCAATCATCAAGGTTCCTTTTGAAGAGGGTCAAAGAGGCGCTCTGCTTGACATGTATAGGCAGTCTATTCCACAGTCTGGGGAATCTCTGGGTCATGAACCTATCCCTCCAGCATGTTTTGTTTATTGTGATGACAAGGTGTAGATCCCTGGAGTGTGTGGCTCTGACGGATTGGGATTTCTTTAAGTGTAGCATGTCCATCAGCTCTGGGTTTGACATGGCCTAGTATGCTAAGCAGAGATCGCCTCAGAGTAGACAATATGCCACAGAGTATAGCTGGAGTTTTTTAAGGCGGTCAACATAGGGCATCTGCTTTAGGTCTGTGATTCTTTTAGCGAGGTATTTCTGCAGCCATTCCAGTTGTTGTAGATGTCTTGTGAGGTACATACCAAATGGGGCATTGTATTCTATAATGGGTCTAATGAGGGATGAGTACAGTGGGACAATGACCTCCTTTTTTCTGGATGAAAAGCCCTTAGTGATGAGGTGTACCACATAGAAGGATTTCCTGACTGTTGTGGCGATGTGGTTATTGAAGGTGAGACCACTGTCCACCTGTGTCCCTAAGTCTCTTATCACACTTTTGGTGTTTAGTGTACTGCCACCTATGTGATAATTCATGGGTACATGTTTTTTCCCAAAGGGGATAACTATACATTTCTTGGCATTGAGCTTGAGCCCATGGCTCTGGCACCAAGCATCTGTTTCTGTAAAGCCCTTTTGTAGCGTATCCACATCATTTGGGGATTCAATAATAGCTCCCAGTTTGTAGTCATCTGCAAACTTTGTTAGCCAGAGTCCCTTAGGGTTGCCCTGTACTTCAGAGAAGTAGATACCAAACAAGAGAGGTCCCAGGACTGAACCTTGAGGTACTCCACTTGTCACTTGTCTTGAGCTGGATTTGGAGTCAGCTACTTTTACAGTGTGGGTTCTATCAGTAAGCCTGTTAGCAACCCATCGAGTGATGTAGGGATTAATGCCCAGCTTAGTAAGTTTATCTATGATTCCAGAGTGGGGGATGGTGTCAAAGGCCTTGGCGAGGTCCAGATAAGCTGTGTGGACTGCCTTACCCTCGTCCACGGCTCTGGAGACTGATTTGAAGAAGTCAATAAGGTTCAGGAGACAAGATCGACCCTTCATGAACCCAGGCTGGGTGGGGTCCAATGTTTTAAGGTTGCCAATATCTTTGCTTATAAGTTCCATGATAATACATTCCATGGCCTTGCAGATCAGGCTCGTCAGACTGATGGGGCAGTAGTTCTTGGCATCCAAGGTTGATCCCCCCTTGTGGAGTGGGATAACTGTAGCTGTGTGCCACTCAGTGGGCACGAAGCCTGAGGTGAGGGTATGATTAAACATGACACTCAGGTGAGGTGCCAGTTCATTTTGTAGTTCATGTCGTACACAGCCCGGGATGTCATCTGGTCCCATGGATGCTGTATTCTTAGCTTTGGAGAGTGCATTTTTTACGTGTGTGGCCGTTATTACCGGAATTTGGCAATCCTCCAGTATTGAGATGGGCCATTTAGGAGGTGAGAGGGGGGTGAAGTTGGCACTGAACTGATCTGCCAGGATATTGGCAATATCCTTGGGATCAGTACATTTAATGCCATTCTGTTGTAGCTCAGAGCAGATCTGAGTATTGCCATTTAGATTCTTGACATAGTTATAGAATGCCTTGTGGTTGTCTTTGGAATCTTTGGCAATTTTATTTTCATAACTAGCTTTGGAGGATTTTATGAGGGATCTCAGCTTCTTACTGAGGCTGGTAAGGGAGTTTTTTGCATCCTGGGATTTTCCTCTTTTCTGCAACAGTTTTTTTCCTTTTGTTGTAAAGTTTGTTTATGGCAGGGGACCACCAGCTTGGCTTCTTTTTTTTGGAGGAGAGCGTTTTGGTTCTATTTGGGATGGCACGATTCATGCATGAGTGCATGTGCTCATACAGTGCCTTAGTATAGGACTCAGCAGTCGAACTTTCAGTTCCCGTCTGCATGGGTGTCATGAAGTTTGTAACTTCTGACTTGAGTAGCATGACGTTGGCCTTAGAGAAGTTTTTTATGGAGGTTTCCTTACTGGGGGGCGGGGGTGGGATGTGGATGTTAAGGTTGATTAGCTTATAGTCTGACCTGACCAACGAGGTGGTGACCATAGGTGTGGAGCATCGATTTCCCATGTTGGTAATGACTAGGTCTAGGATATTAGAGCCCCTGGTGGGACTATGGATTAGTTGATCCAAGGCATTGGAATTTATGAATTCCAAGAACCGTTGGGCAAAGGTGTTGGTGCATGAGTAGTTTTCCCACTTAATGGCTGGGTAGTTGAAATCACCCAGTATTAGGGTGTTTGGTTGTATATTAATATTTTCCAATATGTTTAGAAAGGTGTAGTGAGAATCTTGGGGCATGGTGGGGGATCTGTAGCAAGCTACAATTTGGATTGCAGTCTTACCTAGTGTTAGTTGCATCTGGAGAATATCAGACGCATTGTGTTGGGCAACTAACGTGATGGTGTGAATATCCTTGGTGAATATGGACACTCCTCCACCTTTAGTGTTTTGATCCTGGTTTGGTAGCCGAAAAGTATGGACAGTGTTGTAGCTTTGTATTGCAGGGGTGCTCTCTGGAGCCTTGAACTCAGTTACTGACAGATATCTATGTTCTCCATTTTTAGGAGTGCCTCAAGAGAGTGCATTTTGAGGTTTAGACTTCTAGCATTGAGTAGCATTACCTTCAGATTTTGCATGTTTGTACCTGTTATGGTGGTGGTTTTGTCCTTTGAACTTTGCCTAAAAAAGGCACTATAGGGGTGGCAAGAGCCTTAGCCAGTAACCTAAATCCCAGGGGTGACAGGTGCAGACCATCTCTGGCAAAGCATCGTGGTCTGTCGATCATGTTGTCTCAGGCAGACAGATACCGGATCCCCTTTGAATGACACCAGAAGCTTAGCCAATTGTTGAAGTCAATCATTTTGTCCTTATATTGTGGTATCATTCTGGGCAAAGGCAGGATGCTACTCAGGGCTAGGGTCACACCTGCCTGGGCTACATAATCCGAGAGCTCTTCCATGTCTCTTTTCATGTAGTCCAGGGAGGTACATCTCAAGTCCTTCACTCCAACATGGACAATGACAGAGTCATATTTGTACTTGTTGTGGAGTGACTTGAGTGCATGAGTTATGTGGCAGATCCTGGCACCTGACAGGCAGCTCACTGTAATTCTCTCCTTGTTCAGCCTGGTGAGTGGGACATCAGTGTGCCTGACTTTAGCATCACCTATGACTAAAGTGTTAGGTACATTGTCTTGCCTTAGGGGTGGCCAACTGAGCTATGTGACACTTTGGTTGTGATTGGTGTTTGTTTGCGTTTCAGCTTCGGAGGTCCTTGTTGCTTGGGCAGGTTACAGTTAAGGGCCACCGCATATGTGGATTTAGTGTTGCTATGTGTGGGTGTTGGTGGTGTGAGTTTAGAAGGGCTATGTGTTGCGTGAGGTGTAGTGTGGGTGTTAACCTTCTCCTCTTGACTGTCTATCACAATCTTGGGTGATGAGAGCGTTGCTTCCAGTTTGGCTATGTAAGTGCATCTCTCATAGGTTGTAGTGTTGGGTGGTAGGAGGAGAGGGTTGTCTGTGTACATGAGGCAATTTCTGTGTTGCCCCAGTATGCCCAGATTCACCAGGTGGACAGGAGAAATTAATGGAAGCTGACCCTTGGACATGCCTGGTTTGGTGCTTTTTTTTTTTTTTTTTTTTTTTTTTTAAAGTGCAGGAACTGTTTTCCCTTACTTTAGCAAGGTACTTTGCAATGATAGGCTGTTTAGTGCCTATGATTAATTTCTCCTTATTAATAAGGAGAGTTAAGTGCTTGTATCAGTTTAAGGTTTCCTAGTGCTTTCCAGCAGGTATTAGAGCAAGTGCTAGTAACGGGGATGCTTAAAGTTAAGATGAAAAAAAAATGGTTTATCCTAAACACTGCAGTGTGCACTAGAGAAGTTAGATGTAAAAGTAGGTAACTTAAGTTTTACCTGTCTAAAAAGTTAAGTTTTAGTTGACAGTCACTATTTTTAAAACAGCAAGATAGATTGAAAGGGAATGATCACTTTTGTATTCCAGTACTATGAAATACAGTAGAATGGCCAATAAATTTAAATTGCTGGAGGGGCGTGCTTTCACAAAATTTTAATTTTGTGCTTACTTGCACAAGCCAGTGAAAGCAGAGAGGAAATGAGATATATGGTCAAATTAACATAAGAGGCAGGCAGCTAGAAAGACAGTGGTATTTAAGAAAATAACAGCAATAGGGTGGGGAACATTTCTGCCTGACTCACAAGAAACAGAGCTGTGATGTCTTTTGAAGTTTTAATATGCAGTTAAAAGCAGAACACAAGCAAAACACAAGGTAAAGAAAACAAATCACAGCACTCAAAATATAAAAAGGCAATAAACCAATATAAAATACAACAAATGAAACTCAAACCAACCTTTACCTTACAGCAAAGTGCAGCAGAGTCTGAATGAGCCTTTCCAATTAAGCTCTGAAATGTTTTATTTTACCCCTTAAATAGAAGGTTTAGTTCCTAGCTCCACCCCTTTAGTTCACAAATTATTAACCTTAAGTGACCTCTTCTGTCTTATGTATGAGTACTTAATTTTGGTTTGTCAAATTGATATTGCCTAAAAAAGGCTTTAAGGTGTGGATAAAGTTTTAGCCAATATTCAGAAGCCTAGCAGAGAAAGTTATACACCATTTCTTGCAAAGCAATGCGGTTTGTTAACCATTTCTTCTCATGCTGACAAATACTTAATCCCCCTAGAAAGCCACTAGAAACTAAGCCGATTATTGAAGTCAACCATCTTTTGCTTGTACTGTAGCACCATCCTGAGTGAAGTTTGAATGCTGTTCAGTACAAGGCACATACCTGCCTGCCTGCCTGCTTGAGACACATTTTCAGAGACATCAATAATGTCTCTCATCATAAAGTCCAGGGAAGTATGTTTTCAGTCGTTAACACCTCATGGGCTGTGACACAATCATTCTGATACCTGTGGTGTAGTGACTTGAGTGTGTGCATAACTAGGTGGATCCTGACTGCAGATAAGTAACTAAGCTTTATCTTATTCATTCTGGTGAGTGGGGCATCTGTGTGCCATACAATGGAATCCCCTTTGACATGAGTCTTGGGTAATGTGTTTGCTTGCCTTAAGGGCTCCACTTGTTTTATGTGTGTGTGTGTGTAGTGTTTGGTGTTACCTTCTGTAACTGCTTTAGAGATTACTGAGGATAGGCCTACACATTTATAAGCTTAGGAGGTCTTTGATGTCTGAAAAGATTGCTTTTAGTGCCTCAGTATAAGTTGATCTGTGTGTGTTATGGAGACTATGTGTGGTGAATGTAGTGTGCATGCTCTTGATGACCTTGTTTGTATGAAAGATTTTTGGCTGTGCATCTCTTGCATACTATTTGTTTCTTTAAGGATTAAATAGCTGTCTGTGAACATAAGGCAATTGTTACATTGTCTCATGATGCCCATATCTCACAGGCTGGCTATGGAGACATTTGGTAATTGCATATACATATTGTATGGACCTGTATCTGGGTGGGCTACTGAAGACTATAGACTGGGTTATACAGAAGTCTCCTTGGACGGTCTCTAGGTTTTGCAATACAATAAGGTAAATCATGCTACGATTTGATAGTGCTGCTGCTTAATGTGCAAACTAACTGCTCTAAGCTTGTCTCCATGCAATGGCTTTGTTTTAGCCACACAAAGTTACAGGTTTCAGTTCTAAGGGAAGTTTTATAGATAAAATGTACTTTCTGGGTGTTTGTATTTGTACAAAAAAAATGGTTGTAAGTGTAATACTATAACAAAAAACTTAAACAAACTACCTTGACAAGGCAATTTCATGCATTAAGGATCTTTAAAATGATTTAAAGGCAAAATTAATAAATACAGCAAAAATAAGTCAGAATCACACTAAAACAGTTAACTGGAGTGCAAAACAATAAAATAAATATCTTACCTGGTAATGATGGTGCAGAATTAACTCAGAATCCATTCAGAGTGTATTAAGATTAAGGTCTCCAAGCAGATGGGAGGCCTGGAAAAATGAGCAGGAGAAAATGCAATTTGTAGTAAGGGAGGATTACTCAAGTGCAATACTGGTTTTCTGGGTGAGCACTTAGTATTATGGATCTATGGAAAACAATGGATGTGAAGTACATAAATAGGTTATACAACAGGCAATAGCAATGAAAGAGGGGAGGGGCTTTGGAAGTCAGATTGCTATAAGGGTCGAAAGACAAAGACACAGCAAGACAAGCTGGATCTTGAGTCCTATATTTAGAATTTCAGAAACTTTTAGCTTAATATCTCAGTGGTGGTTGGGCAGACTCAAGAAAAGGGGGAAAACAGTAACAAGGTAAACAGAAAGGCACTGGAATGGAACTTTAAGTAAATATTTACAGCTATATGAAGTACTGAAGCACAAATCCTGGAGCAGAATTCACAATAGTATCACTACTGCAATTCAACCACAGACTAAGGTATCAAATTATCCAGAAATTTACCAGTAACACTGCTTATGGAAAAAATGCTGTAATAAATGACTAAATGAGGCTCAAATCTGGCAGTAGATCACAGTTCAGCTACAAATATGAATTAAGCTACAAGATGGATAGCCCAGACTGGGTTCAAAATACAAAAAAGCTATATTTTACATATAATTCTAAATGTCCCTCTAAACTAGGGAATAATTTAGTATCACTACTGAGTTTATTGGTTTTGAGTTAGATATTGTCAAGGGAATGTACTACTCAAGCAAAACCAATATGGTATTAGAGTTTTATTTTCGTTTGTAATTAAGAATAGCAGAGGTAACTATGCTCTATATTAATGCTTTTTTATATAGATAGCAGCATCCAAGACAATACTGATGTTAATATGGAAGAAGGTCAACTAATAGCAGCACAATTTTACTGACATTAAAAGGGAATGTGAAATTGTAAATGACAACCTAATCAAGCCCCATTATAATTTTAGAAAAGTTCTTACTTTCAGAAAAAGAGGTTTCATCTCAGAAATAATAACAAAGTATTCAAAATTAAGCTAATTTTGAGACTGAATAAATTTTTTTAATCTTTTACAGCAGAGGGCATGCACATGCATTGAAATAAACAGGCTTCTTCCATCTTAGTGGAACTGACACTTTTTTCTTCTGATATGGATAATGCAAAGTGAGAATAAACCATGCACTAGTTTAGATAAAAAAAGTCAAAACGGTTATGGATGACACTGCTTGTATGCCCTATACCACCTCCTCAATACTATATCAAAGCAATTAGACACTGCAAATTGAACTAAAATATGCCTTTTTGAGTTTTTACTTTTCCCAGGCAAGATTATGGCCAATCACGTGAAAATCCATTCTATAGTTCCCTTTCAATGAGAAAAAATAACTACAAAACTCCTCATTCTCTTTTAGGATGTAAATTAACATGTTTCTAAAAATTCCTTTTCTAAACCTTTACTTCTTCTCAGTGATGGACTGTGAAAGCATATGAAGTTTGGACAATATCATTCTAAATATTTGATTATCAAGTCTTAATGGGATTGACAGCAGTTCTCTTCCATAGTAATGTTTTCATAAAGAGTAGATTAAATTAAACTAAAAATAAGTACGATTTAGGCATTGGCTATACTAAGCCATGCAGTAGGTGTGTGTGTGTGTGTGTGTGTGTGTGTGTGTGTGTGTGTGTGTGTGTGTGTGTGTGTGTGTGTGTGTGTGTGTGTGTGTGTGTGTGTGTGTGTGTGTGTGTGTGTGTGTGTGTGTGTGTGCCTTCTGTTAAGGTTGGGCACCAGGCTGGCAACTTGACACAATAAAAACTCCACTGCCAATCATTCTGCGGACTGGTGATCTGCTGTGGTGACCCATAACGGGAGAAGGCAGTAGCGATACTTTTGTTTTTATACCCAGATTGTGCCTCTCATCAAATAAATGACAACAAAGTAATTTACCTGTTTAGTTTTTAAGTTTAGCTTTTTTGTAAAATAATAATAAAATTATTCATAGTAATACCTGGTAATATAAATCTGAGGAATGTCATATGAGAATTGAAAACTTTGACAAGCAAATGAGCACTCCATGAACCTTAATATATTTAACTCAGTCATTCTAGACTCATGGTCACTGTTCTAGATAAACCTGTTGTTGTTCTTTAGTCTCAGTCCATTCGATTCCAGCCCCTGTTTACAATTTTCATAACGTTACATCTCAGAAAAGCCCATTGTCAGGGGTCCCCTTCTACTGCTAAAGGAAGAAAGCATCTCAGACCTCTGTGACTTGGTTGACTTACAGTGAGCAGGGAAACAATTATAGATCTTTCTGTGTCTCAGGCTGTCTTATATTTTTGCTATTTTCCTACTAGGTGTGAGCTTTCAGTGAAAACAGAAAACTTGTGCTAGACTACCATGAGTGTAGCATTTTAATATCTTTGTCATGTTCGGATGTTGAAGTAAGTATGTAATTTTCTGTATCTAAAATTCAATATAGGGTAGTTTGCATCCACTTTCTCAAACCTGTGAATGCCTCAATGGTGATAACACTGCAGGACAATAGCTGACCCAGACCGCTTATTATAAAATTGAAACGCTGTCTTTTTGACAGTAAACCAACAGACAAATTAGCACCAGAGGTCAGTCTCTGACTCCACAGTGGAGGCCAGGTGATAAAGATAGGCTCATTCACTGTGATGCCTTCTTCATAGTTCAGAAAACAGTGTCAAAAAAGTCATGGCCTTAATATACATTTAAATAAAATTTGTTACATTTTAAATTAAACCTGAATTTAAAAAGGCACTATCTCTATTAATTTTGAAATACATATGCTTGATAGCAAGATTAACAAAAAGTGTGAATGAGTGCAAAGAAATGTATCATATCTGTTACCAGGTCATTTAACATAATTTCCTTAATCTTTCAGGTGTTAGAAATAAAAATGTATAACATCATGTGGTTGATGTGAACTCAGAGAATAATATGTAAGACTGTACTATACCATGAACTAAAGTCTAAATTGTCTCATAGTCATTAACTTTATCAAGTAGGACTTAACAGACATAATACAGGGACAGTTAATATTAAAAGCTTTCCTAAAATATGTAGTGAATAATTTGTATCAAACAATATTGCTTTCTGTAATGAGAGTTATCAGACCAAAAAAATGGGTTTAAAAGCAAATACTTCTATTTGTTTATTTATTTACATTTTGATTCCTGGGGTAGAGCAATCCAATCATGTCACCATAGTAAAATTCAACAAAGCAACAGAAAATTAAAAGCAGAGATGCAGGCATTTTATTTTCCTGCCATGACATATATTTTCCTTTGCCTTTTATTTTATAGTGTACAGTATAAAAAATCATGCAGCATTTACTTGATGCCTTAAATTGCTATCCTTACAGTAACTTTAACTATCTCAAAGCTATTTATGAGACTTCAGAGAAAACTTTCAAGTAAAATAGTTGACTATTAAGAGAAAATGAAGACTTAGCCCATGGCCTGTTATACTTTGTGCTAAACATAAACAGCAAAAGCAAACAGAGCTGTGTTTTAATCCATATTCTGTGATCATGTGACCGAACAACTGTAACTTTGTAGCCATCTACCTCTTCTTTAGATAATGAAGCCATTAAAAGAAAAAAAAATGTGTATTATATTCTACCTAGTTCTATGCAAATACATTATGCTAAACAATATCTGATAGGTTGATAAATTTATTAATTATTTTATTTGTTTATGAATGTATTTAGAATTTAAGCCAGTACATCAGGGAAAAGTCTGTTACACAAAGATATGAGGGAATTCTTATCAGTTTACTGATGGAAAATCTGCATATTCTTATTTCATGAAACACTACCTAAAATAACATTATATGACTCAGAAGGGAACACTAAGACTGCCACAACTCAATGCAGATATCTTATGTTCCAACTTCTGGTAATGCCAGAGTTGATTTTTTAGTTGACATGTAATGTGGCTGTGCAACTGCTGACATGGGAAGGGCATAGGTGAATTGCCCAAAGTACATTTAATATTTTTGTGCATTCCTCCATTACTGTTTCTTTTTAAGAGAATAAAAACATCTAAGACAATCTTTGATAGATTACTCATTACTTTTGTTGTGATTCTATTTCTGGTAGAATTCTTTGGGTTAAATGGAATGCCAGTCTAGCTTAAACATCTGGATCTCCTAGTAACCCTCACTGTGTAATACTGTATTTGATTCCATTAGTCTCTAACTGACAACGTTGTGGGCATGAGTAAGTCAATTAAACAAACAGCACTTTTTGGTCACTTAAAGGTTTACATTGCAAACAACAAATGAAAGAAAGAAAAGTGTAAATGGTTTCTGAATGTCAACAATTTTAGCTGTTTCTGAAAACCAGATTTAGGACCAGAATGCAAGCTTCCACAATGATATATGACCACTGTATCTAACATCAGTAACTTAGTAACTCCTGATGAAGGGCTCTTGCCAGCTTAAAGAACTGGGTAATTGCAAAACCTGTGTTGGCCCTTTAAAAGATTTTCTATCATCTCAGTATTCCAGTTTCTTACTGGTTTCTGGTAGTGGACCAACATGGTATTTCTTATTTTTTTCTACCAAGAATTCATAAAGAGAAGTTATCATTAAGAAGTATTATCACTTAAAATTTTAGATGTAAGCTAACAGTGGTTTGTTTAAACTTATTTTAAATGGGTTTAAACAGACCACTGTTAGCTTACATCTAAAATTTTAAATGTTATCTTATTCTACAGAAATATTAATCTCTGATAATTCCTATGAAGTATTATAAGTAACTTAAAACTGAACTTATTTTATGTTGCTTATAATACATCATAGGAATTATCAGAGATTAATATTTCTGTAGAATAAGATAACACTTCTCATATATTAACAAATGACATTAGTTTAACAGTATGAAAGTATACATTCAGTAAAACAGATTTGTATAAAGTACAGTCTTCAAGGAAGAGAAATTTAAAATGTACTACTATGAAAAAGAAAATAATAACTTTAAAAGATATAAATAAAACAAGCATAATGAATTTGGAATAGATGAAAAAATGCATTTCAGTTGTAATTTTAGATCAGAAACATTGTTTTAATATTATGGAACGAATGATGAAGCATTAGCCAGTTGGCATATTTATGGGGTAACTATATTTAACAGAAAGCATTTATTTACTTTTGAATAGTACAACCTTATTCGTGAATCTGTTTTGAACGCTAACATCACTGATTAACTACTTATTTATTTAGGCAAGGAATTTTATATGTCTTG